>NC_133533.1:31533158-31613158 GCF_048544455.1 Silene latifolia | reverse complement strand
TTAAATCGGATGAGTATTCCGGATATACTAGTAGAAAACCGTCGAATTCGCGGCCGGCGTCGGTTTTTGGCAGCGGATATAGGGCTACAGGGAAGCCTGGTGCGGCGCTTGCTGCAGCAGCTACGGCGTCACGGTCGATTAAGTCGAGGAGAGTGATGAGTTTGAGTTTCGTTGGGAAGGTGTCTAATAGTGATGGTGATGGATTGTTTGATGTTTCGGATCGGATTGAGTCGGTTTCTGGTGAGGTTGAGGAGAAATTGACGAGTATTAACTGTGGTGACGAAGATAATGTGTGTGACACTGTTGTAGAGTGTAGTGAAGGGGATGAGGTGAGAAGAAGTGATGAAACCAATGGATTGATTGAGTAAAAAAATCACGACTCTTTTACTCCGCCCAATTTCTTTTAACTTTAATAGTCCAAGTATTAATTTCAAGTACACACCAGCTGAAGTATTAGTGTATTACTGCATGCAGTCCAACATCTAGACTCGAGAGCAACACACAACAGCAAAAGACGTACATATTATACACTAATACACACTAATACATACAAGGTCAATTGGGCAAAAACAATGTCAATGAAGAAACTGATGGCATCTCCGTTATAGGAAGTTCTTCCATTACTGGAGATACAATTTTGATAGTAATCTCTTTATCTCTTTCCTAAATTATGCTTAGAAGATTTGTACAGTACCTAAGGAGGATACCTGATGAATGATGGGTGCAAGACGTAATTACTATGTAATAAATGCCCCCTAAAACTAGTGCCCATGAGAAGTCATTTTTTACTGCACCCCTCACTCAGTCACACATTTCCACTATATGTTTAGTGCATGGAAACTAGCTTATTCTACTGTTATTCTAACAGTAGAATAACAGCACAATAACACGTGGTAAAACAAAAAAAGGAAAAAAACTCAAGGTCGTAAAAAAAATCAAAGTGGCACCGGAATAACATAACAATAACACCAGAATAACAACACAATAACATGCGGTAAAAAAGAGAAAAAAATCAAAGTAGTAAAAAAAATCAAAATAGTAAAAAAATCAAAGTGACACCGGAATAACATCACAATAACAGCAGAATGACAGTAGAATAACAGCACAATAACACGTGGTAAAAAAAAGAAAAAAAAATCAAGTCGTAAAAAAAATCAAAGTAACAGCAGAATAACATCACAATAACAGCGGAATAACAATAAGAGCATAATACATGTGGTAAAAAAAAAAGAGAACAAAATCAAAGTCGTAAAAAAAATTAAAGTAAAAAAAAGCAGAATAACAGCATAATAACACGAGGTAAAAAAAATAAGAGTAAAAAAAATTCAAGTAAAAAAAATCTGGTACAAAAAAAAAGAAAAAAAAAAGATAACATAATGAGAAAATTAGAGAAAAACATAAGAGAAAAAAAAATCAAAGTTGTAAAAAAAAACATAATATAATAAGTAAATGACAGTGATTTTATATGATATACTCCCTCCGACCCAGACGAAAGGTAACATGGTGAAAAATGGGTTATTTAAGAAAAGAGGTAAAAAGAAGGGGCAAAGATGGAAAGATTGGTGAGTGGGCCACTTGGGTAGTGGGTATTATTAAATGGGTTTAGGTGAGTTAAATAAGGAGTTAGTGGGTGGGCCACATGATGGCATTTGTGTAAATATGAGGAGGGTATAAGGATTATATTGTCCAAAAATATGCCATTTATAGTATGTTACCTTTGGTATGGTTCGTCCATTTTAGGTAACTGTTACCTTTGGTCTGGGTCGGAGGGAGTATAAGATTTGATCTTGACCATTCATCTCTAATATAATCTAGTGGCTGAGATTTCCAAGCACAAAACTCACAACTCACCATAAGAAACAAAACTCACAATAACCTAACTCTATATATATATATATATATATATATATATATATATATAGAAATAGGATCCTGTGCGAACCTAAAGTTCGGTGCGAACTGTGCGAACTAACTTAAAACCAAAACACACAAACACGCGCTAACATTTTCTCACTGACATTAATTATTCCCAACTACTTTCCCTTAAATTCCCTCTCACCTCAACACCTCTATCTACTGGCAGTGGAGGCCGGCGGCTACCACCAACATCTCGACGGACCTAAGTCGTCGGCGATGCGTCGGCCAGTGCGCTAATTGCTGCCCCTCTCTATCTTCGTCGATCCCTAACCATCATCGCCAAATTCGAGAGGGTCAAAGGTGCTTTTGTTGTGGCGGTCCGGTCGATTTAATGGTGGAAAGGGAGGGTGATTAAGATTTGTGAAGGATAAAGCAACGTTGCCATCGTTTGATTAAGGATTTGACATTATCCATGTTGATGAAAATCGATTGATTGGCGCAGATGGGTAATTAGGATTTCTCATTAATGGTGGAAAGGCAGCTGTGATTGCTGTTGGATGTATGTCGGAGCTGGTCGAAGAAGTGGCCATAGACGTAAACAAGGTGAAAGTGACAAAAATGGCTACCATTTTGTCTTTGGTACCGGAGTTTTCGCCAGTGAAAGTAGCTCGTCCGGTTGTTCCTCTATGGCTTCTAGACCCGAGTTGCCGTTCTGAATTGCATATCGTCTTTGGTCACCGGAGCATTCAAGATGAACCATTGGTTAAGGTGGACAATATTAAGTGCTTAAAGCTTGGTTCAAACTATCTTACATCGCTGCGTTACTCAAAATTGTTGTTACAAAATTCTTTTCTGGAGTTTAATCATAGTAATAGTGGTGATTTTTGTGATGATTTTGTCTAATTTTCCTGATAATTATGCTCCTATTATGCTAACTCCTACTTGAGAATATTGTGTGGTTTAAAAAGAAACCATATGGTATGTAATTATCGTTGACCACAAATTTGGTCAACATTGTTGACAATGTTCCCAACACAATTTTTGAAGGTTATCATTACCTGAAACTATAAGCTCATTCATCATTTCTGTTCACTATTCTACGCATATATAAATTACATTGAATTGATGAATATAAGTTGCATTGAATTGATGAATAATTTAATATAAAAAGTTAGAATTTGGAAGTTAAGTAGAATCGGAAAATGTAAACTAATATTACCTAATTTAAACGAGTGCACCTAGCAAAGTGAAGGAGTGTATATAACAAGGTAGAAGAGTGTATCTATCATGTTATAGATGTGTATCTAGCAAGTTAAATGAGTGTATCTAGCAAGGTAAATGAGTGTATCTAGCATGTCATAGATGTGTGTCGAGCAATTTAAAGGAGTGTATTTAGCAAGGTAAATGAGTGTATCTAGCAGTCTAAAAGAATGTACCTAGCAAGGTAAGGAAGTGTATCTAACAATCTCAAAAAGTGTATCTAGTAAGATAAATAAGTATATCTAGCAAGGTAAATGAGTGTATCTAGCCATCTAAAGGAATGTATCTATCAAGATAAGAAAGTGTATCTAGCAATTTTAAAGGGGTGTATCTAGCAATTTAACGGAATGTATCTAGCAAGCTAAGGAAGTGTATCTAGCAATTTAAAGTGGGTGTATCTAGAAATCTAAAGGAGTGTATTTTGCAAGATAAAAAAGTGTATCTTAAATAAGTGTATCTAGCAATCTAAAAGAATGTATCTAGCAAGGTAAGGGAGTGTATCTTAGAGTAGAATTATCTATAGTTTACAACTGGAAGTCTGGAACTGAAGAACGACCTTGAACATTTTAAGAAATAGACAAATCAGGTGGCAAAAAATGAAACGAATATCGCAAATCATAAATTAATAAGAATGCGGGATTACAAGCGCTTTTGCAGCATAAATAAGAGATATCGAATGTGTTGATTATAGCATCGTAGAAGACGTAGACAATACCAAGAAAATATGAATCAACATTTGGTACACCCAAGCTAACACTAGATAATATAAGTGTATCTTCTATTTGTGTTGAAGCAACTTCTGCTGCTGCTTCGAACACGAAAAAAAATTCTCAAGAGCTTGGAATATCACTGAGAGGATTTAAGGTGGAAAACTTGGCAGGCTGGCTGGTAAGCCTGTTTGGTTGCAGCCTGTTCGAACTTTTTAGCAGCAGCTTCGTTAACTTCCACACCGATCTGACCAAAAAACCGAACCCACCATGACTGGCTTCTCATTTTAGCCTAACAACCACCATCATCGGGAAATACAAAGGTCAGTCACATTAGTCATTTCACAATTTACAATTACTGAGTTTTTGATTTTCTGTTTTCAACGACAATAGCCATAATAAGAGATGAGAGAACATAGACGGAAAGGTGCTGAGCACTCACCGGGCGTCCAAATTTGGATAGCTCTGTCACTCTAGCCCTCTGTTGACCCGGAAAACCTGAAATTAAAACGACTGATGAGATAAACTAAATTTACTAAGCTGAGTAACGACTTGGCCTCTGTTGAGACTTGAGCAGTGCTAATGCGACTCGAGTTTAAATTATTGGGTCCCTAGGCATTTAGTATTGTGAAGTTTATCTAGCTTAACTAGAGGGCTCAGGCTCATTACCTTGTAATGCAGCAGTGACAAAACTTACGGAGAGTAGCTTTCTCACTCTTACGGACCAAACCAGCTCAAATCCAGACTAGTTTGAATGGTTTCACCCAAAAGAGCGTAAATTTTGAGTAAGATTATCCTATGGTAAGTTATAGTACTACTTGGTGATTTCAATTTAGGACTTTAATAGCTCATCGTGAACGATTGGAAGGAAGTCAACAAAGGAGACCGAAAAAGATGAGAAGTAATGTAACATACCAGTGAATATGACAACACCATCAGCAGCGACCCTTGTTAACTCTGGAATAGTTTTGTTCAAATATTTTGGGGATAGGTAATCCAATCCATCTGAGACGATAACTAAAGAAAACGATGATGGCCTATATGGTAATGGGAATTTGATGTCAGCAACGCGCACAAAACCTTTCCGTACAAGAGTTTTGCAATTAGAATCGGCATCCTCAAGGTCATATGGTTCAACACCCCATGCTTGTGTATCCTCTTCTTTTATCAGCTTAGAGACAATTGAACATGTCTCAGGTCCAACATGCAAAACTTTGCCCATACCGTCACCATAAGCTTTCTTGAGAACAGGTATTGCTCTCTGCAGTTCTAGGGTGCCTGAAAACTCCCCTGCAACCACAAGTTGCAAAAAGAACTTTAGCATAAGCTGTATATCTCGACAAGGTTGGATTTGAAAACGCTAGGGCTGATAGATGCAAAGCAGAACCCTTGGCAACTTTAGCATATAAGATGTCAGCAAATCCAAGTTCCGAGATGCATTACTGATATGAACTGAAGGCTTACTTTAGGGCAAGTGTAATATAGATAATACTCATAATAGGAACTCTCCTTCTTAATATTGAGCTTGCCAAGCTGCACTACAGAATGTATATACAGGGCAAAGCTCTATTAATGGCAGATCATGAAAGTCAGTATCTCAACCAACTCAAAACCTTGATATAACTGTTTAGACTTATAAAGAATCCAATTACATGAAGGGTAAATAACATCAGAAGGCAAACAAGATTATACTCCTCCCCAACTCAACATTAGATGAATCACAACCAAATAAGTGGTATATACATGTGTAACCTAACCTTCATTATCCAGGAAATTATTGTAAGGCTAAGGGAGGAAACGTTTTCCAGTATTGAGAGAAAACACGTCATAATTTATCCTGAAAACTCGGTTATTCCACCCAAAACAACAAAGGGACCAAAAAAACTCACTAAGCCGATCCTTCATCCAGGTAATACAGTCAGGCATATCAGTACTACATTTCCACTAGACTCCTGTGTGGAATTCAAAGTTCAATGACACTGCTTCTTGGCCAAGGCGGTTTAGCAACTCATTGACACTGGACTACTGTGTGTAATTCAAAGTTCATTTAAAAAAATAGAGCATACTCCTGAACCGGCCTTCTCACCAAAATACAAGCAGGAATATAGTACCTAGATGTACTCTTTGAGAACAATCCCTACAAGTAACAACAAAGTGCAAGACAAGACCAAATTTCCAACACTACCATTGTCATTTTGAGAGACAAATAAATAGAAGTTGTTTTAGAAATGTCATGCGTCGAAGTAGAAACACAACCTGCCTCAGTAAGCTCAGAAGGTCTCCTCCGACACAGTATTCCAACACCAGCCATAAATGAGCAGATGTCTCATACCTGATACAATGTATTGTAATCATTAAGAAGGAATAAAAAAATTGACTTGTATCTCAAGTTGAGTAATAGTAGAAGTTGGGAAAAACACAAATGAAGACTAGATGGAAACATCCTTAGCCACGGCTCACCATGCATAAAATTTGAGCACATTAGGGTGTTCTAGAGCATGAAGTATCCTGACCTGCGATAAATTACACAACGGTAGTAAATAATACCACATATTACTATTACCTAGATACACATATGGATGCAATCTCCACAAATTAGCTTTGCCCTGCATAATTTCATACCTTTATTAACAAAAAGATGCAATTTTTTTTTACTATTTCCTAGATACACATATTACTTAGTCTAGATACATCTATTATACATTCAGATACACTTGTCGATTTGTGTATCTTAGAGTAGAATTATGTGTACTTGGAGCATCATTTTGTGTATCCACCCACCGACAATATCAACGGCCACCTCAGATTGCACCAGAGACATCAGTGAACAACTCTGATGACGCAAAATATATCACCACAAACATCAAATACCGCCTATGACATCCCTAAGCTTCCCCATCCACAACCAGCAACCTCGTCAAAATTATAACCACCGCCACCTCGTCACTACGACCATCGCCGCCCAACCACAACCAACACCACCTCGTCAATAGAAGTCGGTTTTATTGCTAGATCTAGGAATTGATAGGGATGTATATTGGAAAAGAAAAGAAGTGCGCAGTGGCCGACAATGACAATAGTAGTGACTCAGGTGGCCGTCGCTTCTCCGAGTTTTGGGTGGTCGACGGTGACGCCGGCATCAAGCAATGGTGGCTATCGTCAGGTGGTGGTGGATGGGGATAAGAAGTTATTAGGAGAGATGCGCCAACACTGGTCGCCGGTGATGAGCCGGTGTCGTCGTATCTCGCCGGCGGCGGCGACAGCAAGTGAGGATAAGTTATGAGAGAGGAGAGTGCAGGGAGGTCGGGGGGAGTACGGAATAGGAAAGGAAAAGGGGTTAATAATTTTATTATACCTGTTGACTTTCTTGCGTGAAATCAGTGTCAGAGTCTTAGTTCGTACGGTTAAATCTTGAACTTTAGTTCGCACGTGACCCCGACCCTATATATATATATATATATATATATATATATATATATATATATATATATATATATATATATATATATATATATATATATATATTGGAGTTCTAATGAGTCCACCACTTCTATTGAGTTCCTAAGTCCCGCTAAGGGTCATTGGATGGACTCAATGGATGGTTGAGATGAAATTGATTAAGGGCTATTAAAAAGAAAAGGAAAAAAATGTGGATGGTTGGATTGAGATGAATGGTTGAGATTGAAAATAAAAAATAATAATTATCACTAATCAAATTTCTATACACTAATTAAATTTTCTTTCTCTCTCTATCCCATAATTAATCAGTTTTGAGTTTCAGATTTCATGAGTGTAAATGTAATATTGTATGAGTTTTACAAGTGTAACTTTAACATTTTACGAGTGTAACTTTAATGTTTTTTTAGTGTAATTTTTATTTTTTTTATGACGGAAAATTTGAATTTATATAATTTTAACATTTTACGAGTGTAACTTTG
This sequence comes from Silene latifolia, assembly GCF_048544455.1. NCBI lineage: Eukaryota > Viridiplantae > Streptophyta > Magnoliopsida > Caryophyllales > Caryophyllaceae > Silene > Silene latifolia. The sequence continues at coordinate 31,605,396 of NC_133533.1, read as the reverse complement.
ATGTTTTACGAGTGTAAATGTAATATTTTAAGAGTGTAAATTTGATTTTTTGTGACGGAAATTTTGAATTTATATAATTTTAACATTTAACGAGTGTAAATTTGATGTTTTACGAGTGTAAATGTAATATTTTAAGAGTGTAATTTTGATTTTTTTGTGACGGAAATTTTGAATTTATATAATTTTAACATTTTACGAGTGTAAATTTGATGTTTTACGAGTGTAAATGTAATATTTTAAGAGTGTAAATTTTATTTTTTGTGGCGGAAATTTTAAATTTATATAATTTTAACATTTTACGAGTGTAAATTTGATGTTTTACGAGTTTAAATGTAATATTTTAAGAGTGTAAATTTGATTTTTTATGACGGAAATTTTGAATTTATATAATTTTAACATTTTACGAGTGTAAATTTGATGTTTTACAAGTGTAAATGTAATATTTTAAGAGTGTAAATATGATTTTTTGTGACGGAAATTTTGAGTTTATATAATTTTAACATTTTACGAGTGTAAATTTGATGTTTTGCGAGTGTAAATGTAAATATTTTAAGAGTGTAAATTTGATTTTTTAGGCAATTTTCTATATAAAAATTTGAATTTATATATTCTTAACATGTTACCGAGTGTAAATGTGATATTTTACGAGTGTAAAGGTAGTATTTTAAGTGTATATTTGAAGGTCTACGAGTGTAAATTTGAAGGTTTAAGAGTGTAACTTTGGTCCTTTGAGTGTAACTTTGGTCCATTACAAGTGTAACTTTGGTCCTTTACGAGTAAAACTTTAGTCCGACTACCAACAAACATCACCACTGTCGTCCTCCACCACCAACTCATATCCACAAAAAAATATGAGTGCAAATTTATATAATTTTAACGAGTGTAAATGTAAAGAGATACTAGTGTAATTGTAAAAAAATCCCATCAGATCTGCCACCCTCTACTGTACTCCCACCATCGACAAACACCACCACCTTCCGACACAGCACCGTCCTCCACCACCAACCCACCTCATAAAAATGGTAGACCTTTTAAAAAAAAAGCTGAAAAAAAAAGCAAAAAAAAAAAACTAGATCTGAAACCAAAAAATTAGAATACAAGTGTAACTTTGAGGAAATACGAGTGTAACTCTGAGAAAATACGAGTGTAACTTTGATGAAATACGAGTGTAAATCTTAAAAAAATATATATAACAAGACAAATTTAAACAAGTCGAGATTAAAAAAAAATATAAAACAAAAAGAGATTTGAAAAAAAAATATAAAACTAGTGTAACTTTAAGGAAATACGAGTGTAAATGTGAGGAAATACAAGTGTAAATTTAAAGAAATACGAGTGTAAATGTGAGGAAATAAAAGTGTAAATTTAAAGAAATACGAGTGTAAATGTGAGGAAATAAAAGTGTAAATTTAAAGAAATACGAGTGTAAATGTGAGGAAATAAAAGTGTGAATTTAAAGAAATACGAGTGTAAATGTGAGGAAATAAAAGTGTGAATTTAAAGAAATACGAGTGTAAATGTTAGGAAATACATTTGTAAATTTAAAGAAATACGAGTGTAACTGTAAAAGAACACAAAACAACCAGATCTAAAACCACCACAGTGTAACTTTGACATAATAAAATACAAGTGTAAATTTAAAAAAAAAAAAAAAAAAAAAAAAAAAAAAAAAAAAAAAACAGATAACAAGACGAGATTTTAAAATATAAAACAAAGCGAAATACGAAATCTGAAAAAATATATACTTCCTATTTTCCAGATCTGAGTTTGAATATGAACAAAACCGACTTAAATATAAATAAACACCCATAACAAACCAAACTTGGTTTTAAAAAAAAAGAAAAAGAAAAAGAAAATACAATAATGACTCAACAACAACGACACAAAAATAAACCAAACTTGGTTTAGAAAAAAAGAAATAAAAAGAAAAAAACGATAATGATTAATGACTCAACAACAACAACAACAACAACAACAACAACGACGACGACGACACAACAACACAAACACCATCAACGACAACTCAATTAAAAATTGAAGATAAAAAACAAATGTGGACGGATAGAAGACGGAGGTGGCGGGGGTGTCTTTGTCGGTGTTGTTAATGGCGGTTGGAGATGTTGGTGGTTGTGTCGAGGAGGAGATGTGGTTGTCAGGTTATGGTGGTGGTGGTGGTTGGAGAACGAAAATAGGAGGAGGGTGGGTCGTGTGTGGTGATGGTGCATGGTGGGTCGTGTGTGGTGTTTTTGGGTGGTTTGTGGTGGCGAAAAGGGTGGTCGGGTGGTGAGTGTGGTGATAGATCTGGTGTTGCTGTAGAGGACGAGATGTGGTTATTAGGTTATGGTGGTGGGTCGTGTGTGGTGTTTTTGGTTATGGTGGTGGTAGTTGTCGTGGGGAGTGGTGGTGGTTGCCGGTGGTGGTGGATCTGAAAGGAGGTGTGTTGTTGTTGTTGGTTGTTGTTGATGGCGGTGTTGGAGGAGACGAGAAGGGTGGCTGGTGGTGTTGTGGTCGCCGGCAGGAGAGGTGCGTCGTGGTGATGGTGGCGGGTGTGTGAGTGGTGAGTCGTGGTGGTGGCGGGTGTGTGAGTGGTGGGTGGTATGTCGGGTGGTGTATGGTGATGACTGATGAGGATAATGAGGGGGAAAATTTTTTTTTTATTGTTTTTTTATTTTTTTGGGTTTTTAGAGAGATGAGAGAAATGATAATTGTGTGAGATGAGAGAGAAGTGAGTGGAAAATAAATGATATATAGTAAAATTAGTGGTTGATTAGTGAAGGTAGTGAGGGAAAGAGTTTAATTAGCATGTATCCCCTACTTTTTGCACTAATCCCTTGCTTTTTGTCTTCAATCTCAACCCTTCATCTCATCTTTTCAATGGCCCTAAAGAGAATTTATGGACTCAATGAATTTTGGTGGACTAATTAAATCTCATATATATATATATATATATATATATATATATATATATATATATATATATATATATATATAGGAATGGGATCATGTGAGGATAAACTATCTTTTTGAGGATTGAGGATTGTGTTACAATATCGGCGGTTCTTCAATACAATATCACGAGTTATTCGATAAAATATCACACAAAAAAAAACACACATGCAAAATTTTTTTTTTTTTCAAAAATTTTTTTTTTTTTTGACAAAGGTCTGATTTTTCGTGATATTTTATTGAAGAACTTGTGATATTGTATTCACAAATCCTCAATCCTCAAATATATAGGAGTTCTCACCGGATCTTGACTCTATATATATATATATATATATATATATATATATATATATATATATATATATATATATATATATATATAGTTCATATTCGTACTCATCAAGATACAAGCCATTATTAAAAAAGAGGATGATATGATCCTTAATGATAAGGAAGAAAGAGTTATACTCTTTCTCAATGAATCCGATAAAAAATGGGAAAATAATCTCTGGTATCTCCATAAAAGATATCTTGGTAAACTTGGTTATACCCAGGAAACATATATATATATATATATATATATATATATATATATATATATATATATATATATATATATATATATATAAAGGGAGATCCGGTGAGTCCAGGGTTTTAAATGAGTCCGTCCTACCTTTATAGACCGTTGGATTTAATATGACTGACGCGCGAGATTATGCCACGTCACCCCTCTAATCACACACCACCCCCAAACCTTCCGCGTCTTTCTTCATTCAAGCTTCTCTCTCCTCTTGCACATATTTCTCGGGATCGCATCCCCAAATCAAAGAAAAAACCATATAAATCTCAAAATCGTATCAATTGACGATTACATTATTTCTCCTAAATATAATCAACAACTCACATCGATTTCGGCCTCAAATTTGAACCTATGTTCAGTACATTACGCCTCATAACAAATTCAATGTTTAAAGGTTAGCTTTGATCTTAAGTTTCTATGTCTTCGTGTCTTTTTTTTGTTGTGAATTTTAGTTGACTTGCATTATTGATTGATTTTGATTTTTGTATATTTCTTATTGTTTGTGAATGTTAATCTTGTTAATTTTTGACAAACTTTTACTTATTTTTATTATTACACACATAACTCTTAATTAAAAAATCAAAATTGAATAACATCGTCATTTGTTTGTTTTACAAGAGTGCTGGTTTTGGATGTATCGAGATTGAATTAATTAATTAGGAGCGGTCTTAAACTCAAGCTTAATTTTGTAATTTTTTAGTTAAAATCACTCACAATTTCAACGAAAACTCTAAAAAGATCGTATACGGTAAGACTTGCTCGGCAACATACTAATCGGCTTTCGCTCATACTCCGTCCAATTACTAATATAACACATATGGGCTGTTATTGTAACACACTTTGTTTGTTATTGTAAGTTTGTAACACATTTATACTTGTTTCCATAATTGATATGAGTATTGTCATTATAACACGTCTTAGTTGTTATTGTAACACATTTTATGGCTATTGTAACATATTTATCTTTGTCACCTATAATGCATATGAGTATTCTCATATATGAGTAGCTAGTGTTGCACATGTTACTATCATTATAACACATACTTGTTATTATTGTAACAAATATTAGTGGTTATTGTAATAGAGTATTTACACGTTAACTCGATGTGTGTTTACTACTTTCTATCTAGACGACAATGCCATAATTTGTAGGTTATTTTGACTTCAGTTAATGCATTTACTTAGAATCTCAAGTCTGCACAATGAAATATTATTTGTCAACCATTCTTTTTCAACAAGTCCTGTTGAGTGCTTTCGTGCTCTTTCTTGAGAATGGGCACCAGAGTTCAAGAAGGTCCTATTACTTGTTAACTTTATACGCTACCTTCATACCGTTTTTCTTGATTCAAAAATGTTCCAAAATTGAGTGCCCTGATCTATATCCAAGCAATTAAAAAGGCCGTCATTTTCGTCACGGTAAATTAAAAGCCTATTAGCTCAACTGGAAGAGCGCATCGTACAATTGTACGACTGATGTGGGTTCGATTCCCACATAGGTTATCTTTAGTTTCGATAATTAGACGTAGTTTTATTTTTATGAAATGCTTCTCTATTTTTTCTTATTTTTTATATGTTAGTAGATTAACTATTTCAAACTCTAAATTTCATATAAACTTTAGGCCGCATCAATCACCCCGACCTAGTTTTCATGCCAAGTTTCCTATTTTCCATAACTAGTGAAATATTCTTAACGATCGAATGATTGGAGTGGATCCATTTCTTTGCTAGTGACTATATTATTGCGACCACTTTATAACTCCAGGTTACATGGGATTCGAACCCATACCTTTGTGCAATGTTGCACATCGCTCTACCATTGAGCTAGTAACCTTTAATGGCGCGAAGTAGAATACCAACAATACTACAATCCATTCTATGAGATAAGAACAAAGTACACAAATATACCTTACTAAACATTAATCCTTGACGAAATAGAACTACTCTAAACAAGTCAAAATAAGCTACTCTAAACAATTCCAAACTTAGTAGAGTAGAGCAATAAGGACCCAAATATGAAATTATTTGTTATTATAACACACATGAACAATTATTGTAACATGTATATAGTGTCACTGTAACATAGGAACAAAAACTAGAGTCGGAGAGAGGGGAGACGATGAAATCTAACTATATGCCTTCCCTCTAAGAATCAGCCGAGCACATGGAACCTCACTACTCCTAATAGATGGCTTAAAAGGGTAAACAGATATGCCACCAGTTTTCCTTCCAATTAATTGATTGAGTTGCACAAAATCCATGTTTTTAGTGCCCATCTCTAACAATGATTTGACTACAAACAACAAGTTAACGAAGTCCAGGTCTTCTCACAAACAAGATCCAAAAAGTAAGATCCACTAATGAGAACATGTCAAACAAGCATTCGAAGCCTACAACTACTAGATAAAAACGTAACTAGTAAGCAATGTTAAGAGGATTAAAGTAACACCACTCTACAATCATTGTAACATCGTTACACTACTATTAGAGTAACACAATTATATTACTTCATAACAGCTGAGTAGTAAGCTATGAGAAGCTCATCTTCCAAATCAGTCACATATACAAGCTCTGCAACTCATAAAAGCTTAATGCTCGTCCTTCCGTATTACTTTCCCTTATTCTAAATTTATTGTTTGAAGTAAACAAATTCCTAGTAAACAATAGTACAAAAATCAAAATCACAAAGGTAAAATTAGCAATTAGTTTCGGATTATCCACATCCGTTGTTTCGCAGTTTACATACAAATTTATACTCGCTGGTGGAGTTATTGGTAGATTCATTGTGCTTCTATCTGCAACAGCTGCAACCCAAAATGAACAAAAAAGAAAAACAAAAAAACCGTACTTTTTGTAGCTTGCTCAATCTGAACCTAGCTCATTCTGTTTCAAGAGATAAAGACATGACCAGGAAATCAAAAGAGGAGTTGAGGTATTCACAAATTTGTTGCAGAGAAATCAGAAATGTAATCAATTAACTCTATCTTTGGAATAACCTTATTAAACCATTATAGTAACACACTTATACCATTGGAGTAACATAATTACACTATTGTTCCATTTATCAAAGTTCTTCATAGAGAAACATAGTTAATTAACTATACTATTAGAATAACACAATTAAACAATTATAATAACACACTTGTACAAATAGAGTAACACAATTAAACATAGTTAATTAACTATATTATTAGACCAGTATCGTAACATGGTTACACTTTAACTGTAACATGGTTGAGCCGTCACTAAAACACAGCTACATCATTATCGTAACACAGGTTGATGTTATATCGTATAATTTAGCAGAACAACAGACTCAACTAAACAATGTTATCGTCAGTTTCTCTTACGTAGATTTTGATCTTAACATAAAACCCCCAAGATTCAACTGAAAACTTCATTGGATCACTGAAATTAACCACAATCAGTGAAGGAGATGCAAATATAAACGTATACCGAAAATGATCTTTATGTATTCACATAAAAATTCATAAAATTTGAAAGGGAAAGATCTCAGAATGAGATGATATCTTCAATATGAAAGGCGACACTTCTAACACAATAACAAAAGATCTGAAACTCCACAAAACAGCCTAGTTATCACATGTCAATGTATATAAGAATATTTTTATTACTGATTTCATTTCAAAGAATCAAGCAACTGATCATCTACAAAACGTATAACATCACATTGATTATCACCTCAAATTTTGAGTCTGATTGACAAATCAAACGAATAGTAATCGATGCGAGAACGATTATCCGTCTCATAAAACATCAGAATTTTAAAAAAGGAAACTCAAAAGTTATTTTGCAACTCTTACAATACCTCAGATCGAAAACAACTACTATGAATCACAAAATCAACAAATGAACTAAATATTGTAATATTAGGCAAACAATTTCACAAATACAACACATAATGATTAAATACACAAAAATAATGCTATAATTGCCTCAAATACGCCAAAATTCTTAATAATCTAGGGTTATACAACTTGTTCATACAAGATAGTGACAAACCTTAGCAACAACCACAAATTGATCTGGTGTTAGCGTCGATTCCAGATTCGCATAGCCGTAGAAATCGTCGTCCGAAATTTTCGTCCCAAATTTGCTTTGATATGAGAGATATAATCGTGGTCTTGATAGGGAGAGAAAAAGTATACAGAAAAATGAGAACATATGAAAGGGGAATGAAAATGACTAGCGAGAGAAGGAAAATAAGGGTTTTTATGTGATATCGGTAAATTACAAAAATACCCTTACTAACTTGCTCTAGATCTTGGCCGTTGGATCTCACGCATCCGACGGTCCGTTGATAGGACGGACTCACCCTAAGAAGCTAGACTCTCATGATCCTAACTCTATATATATATATATATATATATATATATATATATATATATATATATATATATATATATATAGGCAGGATCCGGTGAGAACGGTGAGAACACACTTCCCACTCAAATTTATTAACACCAAAAAAATGCACTGAACACATTACTCTCTACAGTACTTCCCTCATACCATTTCCGTAAAAAGTCAGAAAAAAAAAATTCCCAAATCTAACAACAACAAAACCTATCACCATTAATGGCGGACAATAACAACCATCAATGGTGAAATACCATCCGAATTCTTTGACATCATTGAGTTCCCTCCCTTAAAAGCTTTGCATATACCCTCCGCCATCGACATCGCTCACTCCACACCAAACACACCAAAACCTCCGAGTTGGAAAAACACAACTCTAAATCCGACGCGCGAGTCTCTGAGTTGGCTGCTGGGTTTGCGAAATTAGGTGCCGAATAAAATTGTTTGATTAACATCAACATTGGAATTGTTAGCCTAATTTCAATCGAAATTCGATTTTTCAATTTGTTGAACAATTAATCGATGACACTGCTCAACTTTATCAGTTGTTGGAGCTAAACTCATCGTTCTCACCGTCGTCAACCGATGTGACGACCTTCAACGGCTCAGTCCATGTCATATCACATAAGATCTCCTCGTCATCACCTTTGCTTTCTCCGTCACCATCATCAGATTCATCATTGTTGAAGCAAAACGAAATTTGTGTGTGTGTTTTACATATTGATGTATCTCAGATCTATTTTAATGTATCTAAACATAGATACATAAAATTACTTACTAGGTACATTATAATTGGTTTGAGGTACATCATAATAGAAACCAGATACATGATTTGATGAAAATAATCGAGATCTGGAGTTCGAATGTTGTAGGTTCCATTGTTGAATGGAGTTCATGGAGTTGTGCCGAAATCAGGAAGATGGTGAATATAGGGTGGTTAAGGATGTGGTACTTAAATCGGAGGAAGGAGAATCGAGAATCTGAGGTTCACAAAACTGGAAATGTCGGGGTTGATGATGCTCAATGGTCTGGCGTGGTGATGGGGAAGATGATCGAGCGAGGGTTAGGATATGAGGAGGGACGAAAATTTCGCAGAGATTCGTCGTAGTTGTGCGTTATCGTCCCCGGCAAAGGCGACATGTGGTAGGTGGCGACGGTGAAGGAAGCTGACTGAGTTGGTGCCGGTGGAGACTGCCGGAGTTGGCCTGCTGGTGGATGTGGAGAGACTTGAGTGTATTAGTGTTATGCGTGTTTGGGTTCTTTTCGTAAATTTGTAATTGTTTATATTTATTAATTAATAAGATCGTTCTCACCGGATCCTAAATATATATATATATATATATATATATATATATATATATATATATATATATATATATATATATATATATATATAGGGTCGATCCTATGGTGAGAACCACTAACATAATGAGAACCGTGAGAACCCTTACTAAATCATCATCAAATCTTTTTCCGAAAGTTTTGATGGATCATTTACTCTTAGTTTAGCATATTCTAACACATTTTTAGTATAGCTAAACAAAAAAATTTGGTTTTATTAACAAATATAAACTTAATGTACAAAAATACAATTAGGTATACTAAAATGAATATAGATGCACGAAAACCAATACTAGGTGCATGAAAATTGTTATATGCATGAAAATGATTCCCAAGTGCATGAAAATATCAGGCTCTAAGTGCACGGAAACGAGTTCTAGGTGCGTGAAAATGGTTAGATACATGAAAAATCAGTACTAGGTGCATCAAAATTAATAAAATATTTCTCGTCTCGATTCCGGTCAATAATTTATACTTTTTTGACCAAGAAATATGTTATCTGGACATAAAATTCTATAACCAATCCAAATATGTCGTTATTTTTTAGAAAAAAATTCATTAAGGTGGAGTTCTCAAGGTTCTCACTATGTAGCTGGTTCTCACCGGATCCCAAATCTATATATATATATATATATATATATATATATATATATATATATATATATATATATATATATATATATATATATATATATATATATATATATATATATATATATATATAACTCCACCCTACGGATTTTGTTTTAAAAAAATAACAAAATATTTGGATTCGGTATAGAATATTATGACCGGGTAACATATTTCTTGGTCCAAAAAGTATAAATTATTGACGAAAATCGAGGTGAAATACATTTTATTAATTTCCATGCACCTACTACGCTTTTTCATGTATCTAACCATTTTCATGCACCTACTACTCTTTTTCGTGCATCTAGAGCCACTTATTTTCATACACCTAGTAATCATTTTTATGCACGTAACAATGTTCATGCACATAGTATTCCTTTTCATGCATTTATAGCCGTTATAGTATAGATAATTGTATTTTTGTACATTAAATTTATATTTTGTTAATAAAATCAATAAATTTTGTTTATTTATAGTAAAAAATGTCTTTGAATAAACTATACTAAAGTTAAATGCTTCTTCTAAACTTTCAAAACAAAAGTTGGTGGAGATTTAGTAAGGATTCTCACAGTTCTCATTATGTTGGTAGTTCTCACCGGATCTTTATAATAATATATATATATATATATATATATATATATATATAGAGAGAGAGAGAGAGAGAGAGAGAGAGAGAGCAAAGTTCTTCTAAGTCCCTTTTTTTTGAGTCCATAAGTCCTCCCACAACCCTTGGATCATGCATGGTGGAAGGTTGAGATTGAAAGCAAAAAACACACTTAACACTAATTAATTCACTTCTCTCTCTAGTTTTCATAATACATTCACTAATTCATTATCATACACAATTAACACCATATTTTGTCTTATACTTCAAAGTTTATGAAAATTTTGTTAACATTTTTCCTGTTTCGTTTTTTTTCGTTTTTTTTTTTCGAGACAAGTTTTCGACTGTTTGTTTTTTTTGTTTTTTTTTTTCGAGACAAGTTTTCGACATTTTAGGATTTTACGAGTGTAATTCTAACGGCAAAAAGTGTAATTTTAAGAAATTTTTTCGAGAATTTAGCGTTTTACAAGTTTAACTTCAATCTTTTCCGAGTGATTTTAACGAATAATATTTTGAATTTTTGTCATTTTATCACAAGTTATTGTAATTTAGCATTTTACGAGTGTTATGTTAATGACAAAAAGTGTTATTTTAGTCCAGGTAAGTGTAATTTCAGTCCAATGAGATTGTTATTTTTAGTCAAGGATAATGTAATTTTAGTCCAGAAAAGTGTAATTTTAGTCAATAAAAGTATAATTTCAGTCCCCGAGAATGTAATTTTAGTCCATTGAGAGTGTAACATTAGTTCAATGAGAATATGAGAATATGACCAAGTCCATTGAGAGTGTAACATTAGTCCAATAGAAGTAAGTGTAATTCTAGCAGAAAAAGTGTAATTTTAGCCGAAAAAAGTGTTATTCTAGCAGAAAAAGTGTTATTCTAGCAGAAAAAAGTTTAATTTTAACAAAAAAGTGTAATTTTAGCAGAGAAAAGTTTAATTTTAACAGAAAAAAGTGTTATTCTAGCAGAAAAAAGTGTAATTTTAGCCGAAAAAAGTGTTATTCTATCAGAAAAAAGTATAATTTTAACAAAAAAAAGTGTAATTTTAATGAAGTGTAATTTTAACAGGAAAAAGTGTAATTCTAACAACAATAAAAAAGTGTAATTTTAAAAGAAAAAAGTGCAATTTTAATGGAGAAAAGTGTAATTTTAACAAAAAAAAGGTTTAATTTTAATGGAGAAAAGTGTAATTTTAACGGAAGAAAGTATAATTTTAACGGAAGAAAGTGTAATTTTAACAGAAAAAAGTGTTATTTTAATAGAAAAAAGTGTAATTTTAATAAAGAGTAATTGTAATTCTAGTAGAGAAAAGTGTAATTCTAAGATGAAAAAAGTGTAATTCTAACAGAAAAAAGAGTAATTATAGCAGGAAAAAGAGTAATTCTAGGAGAAAAAAATGCACATCTAAGATGAAAATCAACAAATAACCTTAGATCTATTTATTAGATCTAAGACTAAAATAAAACAATCTAATATAACAACAATTGAAGAAAAAACCTAGATCTAAAATTTAAAAAATAATGAGAAGCCAACAATCACAACTAAAGTTAAAAAAAAAAAAAAAAAAAAAAAAACGAATCACTGAAAAAAAAAAAAAAAAAAAAAAAAAAAAAAAAAAAAAAAAAACGAGTCACCACCATGACTCAACCATCACCAACAAAGTCCTTCATATATTTTGACTTTCAAAAAAAAATATTAAAATAATTAAAAAGTGAGTAGATCTGAACGGAAAATTCACCAAACAAACAAAAAAAAAAAAAACAAAAACGAGAATTGGAAGGAAAGAGAAAGAAGAAATGGTGGCCAGATCTGATGGTGATGCGTGAGGGAGGCAGAGGATGGGCGATGGTGGTCGGTTGGTGATAATGGCAGTGAGGGCGGATGGCCGTGAGGGCTGGTGGTCGGTTGGGAAGCGTGAGGTTGTCGGGGTAGTGGCGGTTGGAGGTCGTGGTGGGTTGTGGTGGTAGGAGAGGAGGTGCGGTTGTGGTGATGGGCAGTGGTAGGGTGTCGTGTCGTGGTGGGTGGTGGTGGCCGTGTGCGCTCTTCCTATTACCATTTTCTTCCTTTTTTTTCAGATCTGCGATTTTTTTTTTGTTTTTTTTTTTGTCGTAGATCTGGCGATTTCAGTCGCGGTGCTAGAGGCTGCGGGTGTTGTTGTTGTCGCGGTGTTGTTGTCTCGGTGGTGGGGGCTCTGGGTGGTGTGGTGGGGGATGATGGTGTATGGCGGCGTGAGCATGGGTTCGGTGAGGAGGTGAGGTGGTGGGTGAGGGAATTTGGTGTCGGTTGTGGTGGCGAAAGGATATGGCCGTGGTTGGTGAGGAGGTGAGGTGGTGGGTGAGGGAATTTGGTGTCGGTTGTGGTGGCGAAGGGATATGGCCGTGGTGGGTGAATGGTGGTGGTGGCTGTCGGAGGTAGATGCAGAGGTGGGTTGGTTAGTGAGGAAGAGGAGATTTTTGGGATTTTTATTTATTTGGTTTTTGTTTTTAGAGATTTCAGTTTGAGAGAGAGAGGTGAGGATTGAAATTGTGTGAGATGAGAGAGAAAGTGGTAAGTGGAAAAGTATATATGTTAGATTAAGGGTTAATTAGGATATGTTGTTAATTAATTAGTATAGTAGAGAGAGAGTGGTAAATTAGCTCATTAATCTCCTTTTTTTTTGCTTCAATCACAGCCTTCCATTTTCCTCATCCAAGGGCTATAAGGGGGACTTATGGACTCAAATGTAAGAGGTGGACTCTCTTGATCTTTACACTATATATATATATAGAATCAGGATCCTGTACGAACCAAATTATGGTGCGAACCGTACGAACTGAATAACAAACCCAAATTGCCAACTCACTGAGTCACTGTTATCATTTCCCCTACTTCTTAACTTCCCTTATACTTCGTACATCTCTCACTCTCATCTCCTGTTCAAAACCATAACCCCACAACTAACGTCGTCTCTGACCTTCTGACAGCGGTACCGGAGCTTCGGTAGCCACCACTAACACCAACTCTGACTAATCTTTACCCTCTTCTCACACCACACGATCTCCCCTGAACATATACACCGCATCACCAGCCTCTTTATGGCATAAAATCAACCTCGACGACGACGGCGACATATTTTCCGGTTGATTATGACATGTATAGACTTGGAATATCGATCAAGAGCATTTCTGATATTAACTTTTCGAAATTTCTCGTCATTTTTTGTAGATCTAGTAATTAAATAAACAAAATTGAAATAGAAAAAACAACATTAATTGTGTCGTCGGATGGTGGTGCTTAGGCTGCTGGGTTGGTGGTGGTTGTGGGGAAGTGGCAATGATATGGTGGCGCTGGAGAAAATACTGGTTGTCTTACGATGATTGGGCAGGTGATGGTGTAACACCCCATACTCCAAGTGCCTTACCAGGACCACTCAGGTATGAAGATATTACCATCTCGGTTACCCGAGGCATGATATTCATAAGACAATAACGAAACAACTTAAATAATATAACTTTAGTGAAAAGTACAACTGAAACCAAATCCCAAAATACGGGTACAAGTTCTTAAAACCAATTGTCTACTGAAATACTGAAATGTCATAAAACTAAAAGACTACAGTGGAAGACTTCTATCGTCAGACGGTGGCACCTCCCAGCTATCCCAATACTCAACTCAAACCTGCTCAATTACTGCGCACCATCCCCGAATGGATCACCGCAGGTTTACAAAACAACAACCGGGGTCAGTACTAATCACACAACCCAATATATATCAACAATAAGATAAACAGACAGCTTAACCGTCACACACACACAACCACACCAATTCCAACAATCTCAATCACCGACTGTCCACTGGACCAGCCCTTTTAGTGGGGGACCTCAGCCGTACCCACCAAATCCCCGCTCCTCATAATGAGCGATAACCCTGTCCATTAATGTGCACATCCCCTTCCGTGGCGGGTTCCACGAAGGGCGAAACTAGGGCGTGAAGCCACTCCCGCAAGTGACCTCACTCAACCGAGGACACGCCTCGAGAACCAGAGACAAACAATCACAATCAACAAACCGTCACAATACAATTACTATATTATTCAATCAACCACAACACATCAACAATCATCCCATAATGGGACTAATACTGAGTAGGAAATCCTACCTGGAAAGCACAACTATCAGACGGTCTCTACAGCTGTATAAAAAAGCTTCTTCTACGAAACCTCCTCCTATCATACAACATACAAATGCTACCAAATCACAAACTACTCAAAAACCCCTAAATCCCTAGATTAGGGTTTAACCAACTTAAAGGAAAGACAACAAAAAGGGTACATATATCTTACCCTTGACGCAAGGATCTCAACGGTATAACAAATGATGAAAACCGACCTTCCAAACTCCGAAATTTGCTAACAATGCGATTAAGATGATGAACGTACTTGCTTTCTCTCTTTGACATTAAATTAGGTTTTGCAAAAGTGTTTAGCATAATGACGAAAAAGGTTATATATCTTAATCGCATAATTAACAAAACCCGAGAAAACTCCCCGTAAACCGGCTACTCGATCGAGTACCCAAGGTACTCGATCGAGTACCCCCTTACTCGATCGAGTATCCTAGTTACTCGATCAAGTACCCAACAAGTCAGAAACTATTTTAAGACCCAACTCACCCTTACTCGACAGAGTAAGGCCTACTCGATAGAGTACCCAAAGACTCATAAATACGGAGTATTACAGTCTTCCCTCCTTAAAAAGAACTTCGTCCCCGAAGTTCAAACCACTACTAAACAAAGGTACTCCCTCAACACTTCCGACTCAACAACCAAAACAAAACTCAACATAAAACATGTTACTAACCCAACTCATCCCGACAAACATACCGACACAACATACAAAAAAAAAGGTATAAAACTCTTAAAAACTCTTCGCGATCATCTCCTACCCCCCTAAAAGAAACAAGGTTACGTCCCCGTAACCATACATACCTGATCAAAAAGAAAAGGGTAACGCTCTTTCATAGCTTCCTCTGGCTCCCATATAGCTTCCTCAGTCTCGTGGTTAGACCAAAGGATCTTAAGCAAAACTGTCTCACCACTCCTAGTTTTCCTAACCTTTCAGTCAAGAATCTGCTTAGGCACCTCAAGATATGATAAGGACTCATCTAGCTCTAAGCTCTCTGCCTCTAACACATGTGACGGGTCACTCACATACTTCCGCAGCTGCGATACATGAAACACATTATGCACTCTCTCTAGCGCAGTTGTTAAAGCCAGACGATATGCAACTTCCCCAACTCGCTCTAAGATCTCATAAGGCCCGATAAACTTCTGACTTAGCTTGCCTTTCTTCCCAAATCTCATAACCCCACGCATATGAGACACTTTCAAAAGAACCTTGTCCCCAACTTGAAACTCTATGTCCCGGCGATGTAGATCTGCATAACTCTTTTGCCTATCCTGAGCTGCCCTCATCCGTTCCCTGATCATCTTAATCTGTTCCACCATCTCATGCACCATCTCTGGTCCTAAAACCACTGCCTCAGCACTATCGTCCCAACAAATCGGACTCCTACATCTCCTCCCATACAAAGCCTCAAACAGTGCCATACCAATACTAGTGTGATAGTTGTTATTATAAGAAAATTCTATCAAGTCCAACCTCTGTTCCCAGCTACCACCAAAGTCCATCACACAAGCTCGCAACATATCCTCAAGAGTCTTGATTGTTCTCTCATCATCCGTCCGTCATGCAGGATGAAATGTTGTACTCATCTTCAAAGTTGTTCCCAACGATTCCTGCAACTCTTTCCAAAACCTTGATATAAATCTCGCATCTCTGTCAGACACTATGTCCTTAGGGACTCTATGTAACTTAAGCACGTTCTTTCGATAGGCCATAGCCAATTGTGCTTTAGTCCATGTATCTTTCATTGGAACAAAGTGAGCTGACTTGGTCAGTCGATCCACTATTACCCAAATCATGTTGTTACCTTGTTGACTCTTTGGCAAACCCACGATAAAATCCATGGAAATGGATTCCCACTTCCACTCAGGTACCGTTAAAGACTGAATCTTACCTTGTGGTCGTCGTTGTTCCCCCTTAACTCTCTGGCATGTCAAACAACGGGCCACAAACTCAGCTGTCTCTTTCTTTATTCCAGGCCACCAAAACGTATTCTTTAAATCCTTATACAACTTATCTCCCCCTAGATGAACTGAATATGGTGTGCAATGGGCCTCTGTCATGATAGTCTTTTTCAACTCCTCATCATTAGGAACACACCACCTACCATCAAACCTCAAACTACCATCTGTGTGAATGGAGAATCGAGACACTGTCCCTTTCTCTACTCCAGCTCTCCACTCCACTATCTTAGGATGCAACGCCTGCTTACCTCGAATGTCATCATAAAACTCAAGCTGCACTGTCAGATCACCCATGGCATCTCCTTTCTGCATCATATGTATCCCAAACCTCGCTACCTCATCTCTCAGCCTCATCAAAGATAGAGCTGTACACAGAGAATGTACACTCTTCCTACTCAAAGCATCAGCAACTACATTGGCCTTCCCTTCATGGTAGATAATTTCCATGTCATAATTGCCAATCAACTCCATCCACCTCCTCTGTCTCATGTTCAACTCTTTTTGAGTAAAAATATACTTGAGACTCTTGTGATAAGAAAATACCTTAAAGATTGCTCCATAAAGGTAATGTCTCCATATCTTGAGAGCAAACACCACTGCACCCAACTCCAGATCATGAGTAGGGTAGTTCTCCTCATAAGGCTTCAATTGCCTAGAAGCATAGGCAATCACTTTACCGTTCTGCATCAACACACATCCCAACCCATTCTTTGAGGCATCTGTATAAACCTCAAAGTTCTCGATCCCTTCAGGCAATGCTAAGATAGGAGTTGTGGTCAAACGCTCCTTTAATGTTTGGAACGCCGTCTCACAACTCTCATCCCAACGAAACATGTTCTCTTTCCTCATCAACGCTGTCATAGGTCTAGCTATCTTGGAGAAATCTTTCACGAACCGTCTGTAGTACCCAAACTAAACCCGAAAAACTCTTGATCTCAAAGATCATTCTTTGGTGCTTCCCACTTTGTCACTTTGCCTCAATCTTCGCCGGATCCACTACTCTCCCTCCTTAGAGATCACATGCCCCAGAAAAGCAACTTTCTCTAACCAGAACTCACACTTGGACAGCTTAGCATACAACTCATGCTCCCTCAAAGTTTGCAACACGATCCTCAGATGCTCCTCATGCTCCTCCTTAGTCTTAGAGTAGACTAAGATGTCATCGATAAATACCACTACAAACTTGTCCAAAAACTGTCTGAAGATTCTGTTCATCAAATCCATAAACACAGCCGATGCATTAGATAACCCAAACGGCATCACTACATACTCATAATGGCCATACCTCGACGTGAAAGCTGTCTTTGGTATCTCCACCTCTCTAATCTTCACCTGATGGTACCCCGACCTCAAATCAATCTTGGAAAAGACCGATGCACCACTCAACTGATCAAACAGGTCATCTATCCTTGGCAAAGGATACTTGTTCTTCACCGTCACTCGGTTCAGCTCCCTGTAATTTATGCACAACCTCAAACTCTCATCCTTCTTCTTCACGAAAAGAACTGGTGCTCCCCACGGCGATACACTAGGTCTAATGTATCCCTTCTCTATCAGATCATCCAACTGTTTCCTAAGCTCCTCCATCTCCTTAGGACCCATACGGTACGGTGCCTTAGAGATTGGCCCCGTCCCTGGTTTCAACTCTACTGTGAAATATATCTCTCTTCTCGGCGGCAACCCCGGAATCTCCTCTGGAAACACATCCTCAAACTCTCCCACCACTGGTATCTGATCAACTGTCGGACCCTCTATCCGGTCATCTCTCACATGGCACAATATCAAAGGACATCCTTTCCTCAGATATGACTTCAAAGTGACAAATTAATCAACTTAACTTTGGGTTTGACTAGAAACCCACGATAAGACACACTAACACCCTTAGGACCTCTTAAAGACACTTTCTTTTGATGACAGTCTATCTTAGCTTTATACTTTCCCAGCCAATCCATCCCAACTATCATCTTAAAACCGTCAAAAAGAAACTCTAGCAAGTCTACAGGGAAATCAACTTGCCCAACTATCATAGGTACATCCCTATATAACCTCCCACAAGATACAGACTCACCCGAAGGTATAAGAACTTGCTCACTTACAGACTCATATACCCTCAAACCCAACCGTTTAACATGACTCGAAGATACAAACGACTGAGAAGCCCCCGAATCAAACAAAACAAAGGTATGAATACCATTAACAAGAAAAGTACCGGTGATAACGTGTGCATCCTCCTCAACTGCTTTCTTCTCCATCATGAATAACTTTCCACTGGTTTTCTGCCCACCTCCCTGGACAGTACTGGCTGATGTGGTCGGCTTAGCACCCGACCCTTGATTGTTGTTGTTGTTCGTCGATGGTTTCTGATAAGAATTATCGCCGTTGCGGTTACCTCCACTCTGATAGCTCTGACTTCCCCGGTTTGCCCATGATCCATTCGGTCTATTGCTCGCATAGCTCTGCGCGGGTCTCTAGAAAGTTCCAGGTGCACTTGTGCACTAATGTCTCTTGTGACCTACACCACCAGAACTATAGCAGGTCACTCCCCAACTACCACTAACACTTCCACGGCCACGCCCAAAGGAAGCCCCAGCACTGAACCCTGACCCAGAAGAAAACCCTTTAGACTGATTGTGGTTGCCTTTCTTGTGACTAGGTTGGCCACCACCCTCGCTCTCAGACTTCCTTTTCTCACCACCTAACCTCTCCTGAGCCATCTCCACCAACCTCTCAGCTCTCCCAGCCCTCTCATAAGCTTCCTTAACATCAGTAAGGACTCCCACGGGTAACTTATCCATAATCTTAGGGGTCAACCCCCTCTCAAACCTTAGCGCCAGATTCTCCTCACTCAAACCCATATCCTCAACATACCTAGACTTGTCATTGAACTGCCTATAGTACTCGTCCACAGACATCTCAGCGGTCATCTTAAAACTGTCAAACTCTTCTCTCAACTTACTCCTCACATGCTCTGGTACAAACTCTTTTCTCATAGCCCTACGAAACTCTTCCCAAAGTATAGCAGGTAAACCTTAGTTCACATACAACTCCTTAGCACTCACTTTCACCGTATCCCACCACTTACCAGCTGCCTCCCTCAGATAGAACGCAGCCTGTTCCACTCTCATCTCATCAGGACAGTGAACCAAATCTAATATGTTCTCCATCTCTCTAAGCCATCTATCAAGAAGGTTCGGCTCTCCAACTCCCTTGTACTCTTTCGGGTTAAACCTCGCTATATAGAGGCTGATTTTTGAGTGATCAACCTCTTTCTCCTTATCCTTATCCTTATCCTTATCTTTCCCCACAGTCTTTAAATCCTCAGTAAGAGCATCCTGATGCTCCAACATCTTAACGATGTCATCTATGTTCATAAGCTCAGCTCTCGCATACAACGCATTCTTCTTGGGCGGCATCTTGAAACTATAACAGAAAAAGGGGTGGATAAAAACATACGTGCCAAAACCTCAAAACAAGAAAACAAGTCGCCCGACCCTACTCGATCGAGTTCCCAAACATACTCGATCGAGTAACAGCTACTCGATCGAGTGCCCACTATATTCGATCGAAAGTGCCCCAACATCGACCTCAAACAGACCTTCTGATCTCTAACATACTCGACCGAGTAGCTAGGCTACTCGATCGAGTGACCCCCTACTCGATCGAGTGCCCGAGGTACTCGATCGAGTGCCCAAAATACACGATTCTGGACTCAAAATCGTCAAAAACTCACCCGATCAAGTCAGTCCCACTCGATCGAGTCATGCTAACTCAGAAACGCTACCCGCATGCTATATCATATGCTAACATGCTAAAAACTTTATAAAACCAACATTATATCATAACTAAGCATATAATGCTACGCATCTTTTCATACGATCTACGAAATCATTATATCATGTTATTAAACGCCACATTGTAAACATCTATCATGTTTCTCATTCCAACAACAGTTCTACATATATCATCAACCTTTCTTTCATATTCTCAACCTTCTACTACAAACATCCAACTGTTACGCACACTTCATCACATTCACACACAAGCTAACCAAACAACGCATACGACCTTGACATTCACCCCCCATGTGACCGGTTCAAAATTGTAGGGCGAGTTCGCGACTTCAGGACGTCTCCCAAGCCTTTGCATTAGCTCCTACAACCTTTACCCCGGGTTCATTTTAATTGACTCCCTATGTTCATTAGGTTCATTGGTTACAGGTTTCAGGATCGTCGCTCTGATACCATTTGTAACACCCCCATACTCCAAGTGCCTTATCAGGACCACTCAGGAATGAAGATATTACCATCTTGGTTACCCGAGGCATGATATTCATAAGACAATAACAAAACAACTTAAAAAATACCCCCTCCCATTCACAATAAACCTCCCATTTCATTTTGGCACAAATATTAAGGAAACACACTACCCCACCATATAATTAAATTTGAACCACACAAATACACTACCCCACTATACAATTAAATTTGGACCACACAAACTGTAATACTCCGTATTTATAAGTCTTGGGGTACTCTATCGAGTAGGCCTTACTCTGTCGAGTAAGGGTAAGTTGCGTTTTAGAAAAGTTTCTGACCAGTTGGGTACTCGATCGAGTAGCTGGGGTACTCGATCGAGTAGGGGGGTACTCGATCGAGTGTCCTTGGGTACTCGATCGAGTAGCCGGTTTACGGTGTGATAATTCGACGGGTTTTGTTAATAACACGGATCATTATATAAATCTTTCCGTCACTTTCATAATACACCTTTACAAACCTAATAACATTAAAAGGGAGATTCAAGTTACGTTCTTCGCATTCATCCGTGTTGTTGACAAATCCCGGAGCTTGAGAGGTCGGATTTCATCGTTCTTTACACCTTTGTGATCCTTGCGTCGAGGGTAAGATCTGCATACCAATTTTATAGTATTTCGTCAAGTTCCGTTAAACCCTAATTTTGGGATTGGGGGTTTTTATGATTTGTTAAGGTTAGATTGTGATTATGTGATTATGTGATAGGAGAAGGATTTGTAAAGGAGAGGTTTTGAGGCAGCTGCTAGACCGTCTGATGATTGTGTTGCTTTCCAGGTAGGATTTCCTACTCAGTATTAGTCCCATAATGGGATGATTGTTGATGTGTTGAGATTGATTGTTTAATATCGTAATTGTGTTGTGACGGTGGTTGATTGTGATTATTGATTAATATCGTAATTGTGTTGTGACGGTTGTGATTGTGATTGTTGTCTCTGGTTCTCGAGATGCGTTCTCGGCTGAGTGGAGTCACTTGCGGGAGTGGCTTCACGCCCTAGTTTCGCCCTTCGTGGAACCCGACACGGAAGGGGATGTGCACATTAATGGACAGGGTTATCGCTCGGTATGATGAGCGGGGCTTAGGTGGGAACGGCTGCGGTCCCCCACTGGCAGGGCTGGTCCAGTGGACAGTCAGTGATTGAGATGATTGGAATTGGTGGTTGTGTGTGTGTGTGACGTTAAGTGTCTTTTATCTTATTGTTGATATATTGAATTGTGTGATTAGTACTGACCTCGTTTAAATGTTTTAAAAACTGTGGTGATCCATTCGGGGGTGGTGAGCAGTTATTGAGCAGGTATGAGCTGATGCGTATGGGATAACTGGGAGGAGTCACCACGATGCAGTTTAGAAGTATTCCGCTGTGTTTGATAGTTTTATAGTCTTTTGATAGTAGATAGTTTTGGAGAACTTGTATCTCTTTATCAGTTTTGGTTTTTGGCATGTAATCACTTTAAACGTTAATTATTATTTAAATATGTTTCTTTATTTCCTATGATAATCATTGCCTCGGGTAACCGAGATGGTAGCATTTCCATGCCTTAAGTGGTCCTGGTAATGCACTTGGAGTATGGGGGTGTTACAAATGGTATCAGAGCGACGATCCTGAAACCTGTAATCAATAAATCCAATGAATATAGGGAGTCAATTAAAATGAACCCGGGGTAAAGGTTGTAGGAGCTAATGCAAAGACTTGGGAGACGTCCTAAAGTTGCGAACTCGCCCTACAATTTTGAACCGGTCACCATGGGATATGTGTCGGGATCGTTATGTGCATATTGTGTGCTGTGTGTATCTATATAGTTGTATGTTGCATGAATTGATGATGATGACGTGAATTGTATGTTGGTTGATTGTAAAGTATGAAAGTATAATGATTGATACATGTAATTTGGCATGTTATAATTATGTAGGGAAAAGTGTTTTGTCTATATATATATATAAAGCGATGTGTAAGTATACATGTTGTTGTTGTCGTGTTGAGTAAAAGTACAGAAGGATGGGAGTGTGAATTGAACATGTGTTGGGTGAATATGTTGAACGAATGTGGTGGATAAATATGTGGCATGATGGATGAATTAGTGGAAAAAGATGAATAATCGTTGTATGATAATATGATTTATGATTAAGCATGTTATATAATGAAAGTTATTTTATAATGTTATTATGCTAGTAACATGTGAATAGGGGACTTGATGTCCTGTATTTGTGATTTTGTTTACGAAAAGTGATAGAATAAAAGCATGTGGGAAGCCATGATTGGCAAGTTAAATGAATTATGTGCATGATAAATGTTATTGTTTGGCTTTTTGTAGGTCGTAACATGTGGTTAGGGATAGTGGTTTTACATGTATTGAGTCGCTTTTATTCGCTTTGTTGATGTTTAAGTTGTTTGAAAGAGAAAATCAAATAGTTATGTCGTCGATTACACAAAGTTGTCTTTAAACTGTTATAACTTGAGATGCGTAAATGATTTTAATGTGATTCCAATCGGAGGTGATAGCTTGTTCTTTTACGATTCTAACGATAGGTCACACGCCCAAAGCGACCAAGAAATGAGTGAGTTATGGCTGTTTTACGAAAACTGGACAATGTTGAGAAATGCGTAGGTACTCGATCGAGTAGCCTTGGTACTCGATCGAGTAGGGGGGTACTCGATCGAGTACGTCAGTTACTCGATCGAGTGTCCCTGGTAATTTGTTTTACGTGCTTCTGATCTTCACCTACTCGATCGAGTAAGTCCCTTACTCGATCGAGTGGCCTGTACTCGATCTAGTGACCCCTGTTTTGGGTCATATGTTTATCTTTTGACTTCGTTGCATATTATGTTTAATTCAAAGGCGTCATTTTGCTTCTTTATGCATTGTTTTACATGTATGTTGGTCTTGACGCGTAAGTTACCCAATTTTGTGGTGTAAAGAGTGGCACCTATGATGAGTATGAGTTCGGTGGGGAGGACATGATTTATATGTGTTGGGATTGGTAAGACTTAATTGAGGCATAGAGCATGTTGTGTAAGACGAGATGAGTGACATGATTGTATGTTGAGTAATGAAAATATAAGTGAATGTGAGCAAGGCATGATGTAAGTTTAAGGAACGTGAGAATGAAAAGAGTGAAAGAAAGGATGTGGATAGTAGCAACCTGAGATGTATAATAAATTATGGAGGGAGATGGTTAGAAATAGTGTTGGGTTAAGAATATACATAATGAAAGTTCGTTTTAAAGGGGTTGAGAAGAGTGGTATATAGTGAACTTTGTGGAGACACGTCGCGGGGTGGAGATTTGGCTTTTTAAGAGATGAAACTATTGTGGGTTTTCCTTGGGCAATTAGCGGTATGAAAGGAATTTTGATTTCTAGAGATGTAAGAAGGAGATGCAATTGTTGAACAAGAACGTTGATTCTATGGATGGATTAGTGGCAAGGGTGATTGATGACATAATAAGAGAATATTTGTGGTAAGAAAGAGTGAGATGATATCGATATGAAATAATTAGATGTGAGTTTTGGAGCGGTGAGAACGAATGCTAACACTAAAGAATTACGTAGAAGTGATAAGGAGTTGAATGGTTAATTGATTTTGTAGATGTAAAGGAAAAGAATGAGGGGAATAAAACTAAGAAAATGTTGACCGGAGTTATGTGATATAGAGGTAAGGAGTCGTCGAGATGTGTGCTACCAATCATGAGGATGTTAGTTAATGGTTATAGAGGAGTTTTGGGACAACATGATTAGTAATGAGTTTCGAGGAATTAAGGAAAGTAAGAAGTTGGTAGAATATTTGCACGATACGAGATTTTTGGCGGAGAGTTAGATGATGATACAATTAAGGATAGTATTGGGAAGAATGTTGAGGTAATTTTGTTGATGGATTCGATGTTTGTTATTTGGGATGTCAACCAAAGATAGGAAAGAAATCGTGATGTTTAGAGATGAGTGTAAGAGGTTTGATGTTTGGACAGTGGTAGTGTTATCGTTTGTGACTAGTGGTTAAGGGTGATGGTATGTTAGAAAGGTAGCAATTCTAAAGAGGTTGATTTTTTTTTTAGAGATCAGATGGATATATATGGTTGTGAGAGGGTATAAGATGTGGTTAGATGAGGCGGATGCTAATAGTTGAATAGTAATGGTATGGTTATACTTGGCAGGAAGTGATGGTTGTGCGAATGGGGGAAAAGGTTATGAGGGGCATATGAGTTAAACTCGGACGACAGGTAACCTTTATCGAGTGGTAACTTACGTGGTCAGGATTGACTAGTTGATTGTGATTACGGGTCTATGATATGTGTAAATGTTTGTGTGAGGTTCTGACCTCATAAGAAGTGGTATGGTGTGATAATTATAAAGTTGTTTTATGAATGTTCTGTAATATATATGTTGGACACGGTAATTTAATTGAATGATATCCAAAAAGGTAATAATTTGATTAATTTGACATGGCTAGTTATAATTTTATGTGTATTAATAACACATGTGTATTCCGTGAAATGGTAGAGATGATGTTCATGAGATGCTTATCTGTTTATCCATATAATATGTTGCGTGGTGATTTAATAAAGTGGATTTGAGTAAGTTTTTCTTGTCTGAGAAGTTATGCTCAGTCAGTGTTTATGGGAATCGTATGCAGTTGTGATGTCTATCGGTGTGGTTGTGGTGCCTCGGGTGGTGATCCGGGCACGGTACATAGTGTTGTGATGCGGGTATTTTCGCACTACGGTGTGGCTGTTGGTGGCGGTGTTGTGATGCCGTCACCGGTTGTGGTGGAGTAGGCGGGATGATTATGATACGAGTTTTGAAAGTGCATACCATTATACATAGATTGTTGTTTTGTTTCTTTGTTGTTCTTTGTGAGTTTTGGTTGAACATGTAGACAGTTGTCTTGCTTATTGATGTTTTCTTTACCAGGTTAAGTTGAGAATGAAGTAGAGTATGATATGAAATAGAGTTGAATATGTTTTCGTTGTTGTCATGGTATAATGACGTTCTATTGATGAGACACGGTTGTGAGAGGTTGTTACAGTAATTTTGATCTTGTTCTAAATAAGGCTTTAGTGGATATGATAATGGCAAGTGATTCGTAGAACATGTGTGGTAATGATCTGATATATGCAGGTGGTTCATAATCTTTTGTTGGGACAGTGAGTGTAGGGTGTTGAGGGAATTAGTGTCATATTAAGTTATGTATGAGTTTTGCGGTAATGAAGGAAAGAACTTGAGGATCTGGAATGAGTGCACGTAACAAGTGTGGATCGTGAGTTATGCTTTTGATGATGGGAGTTTCATATAGTTTATATAGAGAGGTATGTCATGTTGCGGTAATGTGGAAAAGTTGAAATTTTGGGTTAAGATAAAGATTTTGAGGTATAGGTTAGGTGGTGTGACGAGTGAATTGAAGTACGAGAATTGTTTAAGTAAGAGAGCCTTGGATATATGCATGACGAGTGTTTAGAGTATAGGTGGTTATCTATGACATGTGATGATGATGAGAATAATGAGAAGATATAACTAAGGATATAGTATTAGTAGGTTACGAGGACGTAACATTTATCTTAAGAGGAGTAGGATGCGATAAAAGAGATTTTGATGATTGTTCATATGGTAGTATATTTGGAAGTAGAGTGTTGGTGTAGCATAAGATATGGATTTGTATATGTTGTGGTTGATAGTGTTAAAAGGTCACGGACTTGCTTGTAGTGGTTTGATGTTAAGAATGCGAGAATACTTCGATAGTGTGATTGGATGATGAGATTATGAGTGTGAGTAGACTTCGAGGACGAAGTTCCTTTTAAGGGTGGTAGAATGTAACATTCCGTTTGATGTCTATGAGTGTCTTGATTTTGGATTTGATAGTGGATGATATTATGGAGCTAGCAGCGTTAGAGGATGGTAGTTGGTTATGTATGGAGTTGGTGTCGTGAGAGATATATATATGTGGAGTTGATACGATATCGTGAACCATGTTGTGGAGGTAGGAATAGTTAGTGGAGTTGGTGTTACGAGTTCATGTTTGGGTTGGAGTTTTGTTTTGAGTTCTTAGTTACGTTGTTGTGTCTTGATCGAGTTAGCATGTTTGTTTTATGTATGGGTTGAACTTCGGGGACGAAGTTCTTTTTAAGGAGGGAAGACTGTAATACTCCGTATTTATAAGTCTTGGGGTACTCTATCGAGTAGGCCTTACTCTGTCGAGTAAGGGTAAGTTGCGTTTTAGAAAAGTTTCTGACCAGTTGGGTACTCGATCGAGTAGCTGGGGTACTCGATCGAGTGGGGGGTACTCGATCGAGTGTCCTTGGGTACTCGATCGAGTAGCCGGTTTACGGGGTGATAATTCGACGGGTTTTGTTAATAACACGGATCATTATATAAATCTTTCCGTCACTTTCATAATACACCTTTACAAACCTAATAACATTAAAAGAGAGATTCAAGTTACGTTCTTCGCATTCATCCGTGTTGTTGACAAATCCCGGAGCTTGAGAGGTCGGATTTCATCGTTCTTTACACCTTTGTGATCCTTGCGTCGAGGGTAAGATCTGCATACCAATTTTATAGTATTTCGTCAAGTTCCGTTAAACCCTAATTTTGGGATTGGGGGTTTTTATGATTTGTTAAGGTTAGATTGTGATTATGTGATTATGTGATAGGAGAAGGATTTGTAAAGGAGAGGTTTTGAGACAAATTTGCTAGATCGTCTGATGATTGTGTTGCTTTCCAGGTAGGATTTCCTACTCAGTATTAGTCCCATAATGGGATGATTGTTGATGTGTTGAGATTGATTGTTTAATATCGTAATTGTGTTGTGACGGTGGTTGATTGTGATTATTGATTAATATCATAATTGTGTTGTGACGGTTGTGATTGTGATTGTTGTCTCTGGTTCTCGAGATGCGTTCTCGGCTGAGTGGAGTCACTTGCGGGAGTGGCTTCACGCCCTAGTTTCGCCCTTCGTGGAACCCGCCACGGAAGGGGATGTGCACATTAATGGACAGGGTTATCGCTCGGTATGATGAGCGGGCTAAGGTGGAACGGCTGCGTCCCCCATCGTGGTCCGGTCCAAAGGACGATCGGTGATTGAGATGATTGGAATTGGTGGTTGTGTGTGTGTGTGACGGTTAAGTGTCTCTTTTATCTTATTGTTGATATATTGAATTGTGTGATTAGTACTGACCCCGTTTAAATGTTTTAAAAATCTGTGGTGATCCATTCGGGGTGGTGAGCGGTTATTGAGCGGTATGAGCTGATGCGTATGGGATAACTGGGAGGAGTCACCACGATGCAGTTTAGAAGTCTTCCGCTGTGTTTGATAGTTTTATAGTCTTTTGATAGTAGATAGTTTTGGAGAACTTGTATCTCTTTATCAGTTTTGGTTTTTGGCATGTAATCACTTTAAACGTTAATTATTATTTAAATATGTTTCTTTATTGTCTTATGATAATCATTGCCTCGGGTAACCGAGATGGTAGCATTTCCATGCCTTAAGTGGTCCTGGTAAGGCACTTGGAGTATTGGGGTGTTACACAAACACTTACCAAAAAAGGAAATAGGGAGGTTATTGTGAATAGACGGAAAAGGAAATAGGGAGGTTTATTTTGAATGGGAGGGAGTATAACTTTAGTGAAAAGTATAACTGAAACCAAATCCCAAAATACGGGTACAAGTTCTTAAAACCAACTGTCTACTGAAATACTGAAATGTCATAAAACTAAAAGACTACAGCGGAAGACTTCTATCGTCAGACGGTGGCACCTCCCAGCTATCCCAGTACTCAACTCAAACTTGCTCAATTACTGCTCACCATCCCCGAATGGATCACCGCAGGTTTACAAAACAACAACCGGGGTCAGTACTAATCACACAACCCAATATATATCAACAATAAGATAAACAAACAGCTTAACCGTCACACACACACAACCACACCAATTCCAACAATCTCAATCACCGATCCGTCCACTGGACCAGCCCTGCCAGTGGGGGACCGCAACCGTACCCACCAAATCTCCGCTCCTCATAATGAGCGATAACCCTGTCCATTAATGTGCACATCCCCTTCCGTGGCGGGTTCCACGAAGGGCGAAACTAGGGCGTGAAGCCACTCCCGCAAGTGACCCCACTCAGCCGAGGACACGCCTCGAGAACCAGAGACAAACAATCACAATCAACAAACCGTCACAATACAATTACTATATTATTCAATCAACCACAACACATCAACAATCATCCCATTATGGGACTAATACGAGTAGGAAATCCTACCGGAAAGCACAACTATCGAGACGGTCTCTCAAAATGTATCAAAAGCTTCTTCTACGAAACCTCCTCCTATCATACAACATACAAATGCTACCAAATCACAAACTACTCAAAAACCCCCAAATTCCTAGATTAGGGTTTAACCAACTTAAAGGAAAGACAACAAAAAGGGTACATAGATCTTACCCTTGACGCAAGGATCTCAACGGTATAACAAATGATGAAAACCGACCTTCCAAACTCCGGGATTTGCTAACAATGCGATTAAGATGATGAACGTACTTGCTTTCTCTCTTTGACAATAAATTAGGTTTTGCAAAAGTGTTTAGCATAATGACGAAAAAGGTTATATATCTTAATCGCATAATTAACAAAACCCGAGAAAAACTCCCCGTAAACCGGCTACTCGATCGAGTACCCAAAGTACTCGATCGAGTACCCCCTTACTCGATCGAGTATCCTAGTTACTCGATCGAGTACCCAACAGGTCAAAAACTATTTTAAGACGCAACTCACCCTTACTCGACAGAGTAAGGCCTACTCGATAGAGTACCCAAAGACTCACAAATACGGAGTATTACAGATGGTTTGGGTGGTGAGCTTTTGGCGGCGGTGATTTCAGGTGGCGGTGGTGACTAAAGGTCGGGATTCGTGGCGTCGGACAGATTATCGGTGATGAAGTGGGTGGGGTCATCGCCATTGGTCTAGAAATGGTCGTGGATATGTATGCTTTAGGTTTTGTTGGTGGTAGTGGCGGTGGTGGTATTGGTAGTAGGTTCTAGTGGTTGTTGAGGTTGAGGTGGTGGTGGTAGTGGGTGAGGTGGCGTGATGGTGTTTTGTTGGTGCTGGCGGTGGTGGCGATGACGGAGGTAGGGTGGTGGGTGTGGACTGTGGTGGTGGATGTGGTGGTGGCAGTGGATATGCAGATTACCACCCCAGATACATACGGTATAGCTACTAGTGACATGTGGTAGTATAACCATGTGTATCCCGTAGTAATACAATGTGTATCCGGAAATATGAACTTGTGTATCCAGAAGTATTATAGTGTGTATCTGAGTGTTAAAAAGTGTAAAAGTGCATCTAGAATTTAAGTGTGGAAAAAGTGTATTTACCTATGTTATAAAATGTATCTGGAAAAAAGAAGCATAAATAAGCTAGTTCGTACGGTTCGCACCGTAACTCAGTTCGTACTTGAACCCGCACCCCCCCCCCCCCCACACACACACATACACATATGAAGAATTGAAAGTTTTAATTATGGTTGTGGAGTCGATATATTTTCATAGATATTTGTTAATAAAGCATAGTTGTACGAGCACTTATGAGCTTGACTTAGATAAACCGTTCATGGACTTTTAGTGAGAAGTAGTTAGCTAAATGTGTGTTGTTTTGAACTAAAAGCTACATGTGCATAACCTTTTGTTGGGGTAGTAGGAGTAGAGTGTTGAGAATAAGTGTCATGTAACGTATGAGCGAATTTGGTGGTGATAAAAAGGAGCTGTGGAGGAACTCTTTTGTGTACGATAATCTTGGGACACGTAGTCGGGGTAGGTGCGTGAGCCGAGAAAGATGTGGTTGAGTGGTAATGTAAAGGGTTAATTGAGTGGATCATGCCTTGGATTTTACCGTGAACCTTAAGTGATGAGAGGAATGATTGAAGGCGTGCCAATCATTTAGAGAATGTTTCATGTGGAAAAAGCTACCGGTAGTTATATTAAGTAATAACATGTTATCGATGGAACGGAATGGGGTTAATGAATGGAAGTAGCTAAGAATATAGTACAGAGTGGACATTTTGTGGTATACTTCATTGTATGTTTGTGTTATTGAGGTATTAATAAGCACGAAACATTATGAAACTTAGTCGTATAATCGAGGATATACCGGTGCTTGCGATGTTACTTATTTAGGGTACTTGTGATGCTATCTCGAAGAATTGGAATCATAAAGTAAGGATGTAGTCATGTATAATTATGATTGTATTAAGGATTTTTAGTGAAAACTGACCTTGTTGGGTTGAGCATGAGCGAACTTCGGGGACGAAGTTCATTTTAAGGAGAGGAGAATGTAACATTTCCTTTTAGTAGATGCACTCGCTTGGTGAATGGCATTAGTATTGGAGTGTTAATATTTGGAACACATAGTGACGATGGTAGGTCGAACGTAATTTTTGTCGTGATGCTTGGGAGTCAAGTAGTGTCGTGAAGCTTGATAGGTAGATTGTTGCAGTGGTGTGAGTACTCACAAGTGAGGTTGACCTTGTTCGTTGAGTTAGTGCTATGAGTTTTTGAGACCCCTTTTCGTATTAGTGTTGCTTGGGCTTAGTTAGAGGAGTGTTGGGGGCGTCTTTTATGAGTTGGGTGTGAACTTCGGGGACAAATTTTGTTTTAAGGGGGGAGGATTGTAATACCCCTGACCTTCTTAGTTGCGTGTAAGACCAAGTACAGCAGAGTACTCGGCCGAGTTGTACCTTACTCGACCGAGTGAGTGACTGAGTGCCCTCTAGGCTCAAACCCAGCTCTACTTGTGTATCACTTGGCCGAGTGGCTGGTACACTCGGCCAAGTGGTGGTTCACTCGAGCGAGTTTAGGAGCCCAGATCCTGTTTCCGCATATGGCCTGATGTTGTTGGGCTTTGGTACATATACGTCCTTTTTCAGATTTTTTTTCTTATTTGACAACCCTAAAAACTTCTTTCTAAACCTCTCCCCATCTCTCTCTATAATTCCTTATTCCAAAGTTCAAGATCTACAACTGTTGGTGAAAAATTAGCAAGATTCAACTACTTTTCCTTGCTCCTAATCATCTTGTGAGTGACATACTACCTTTACCCTTTTAATTTCGACACTTTCATTTAAGACTCAAATCCTAGATTTTGGGGGGTTTCATGGGTAGTTTTAATTAGTCATTATTGTTAGTATTATGAGTAATTAAAGGGTTATACTATGGTTTCTCAAAAAAAAAAAAAAAAGGTTATACTATGGGGTTTTATATTATAGAAGTATATAGGATGTGTTATGATAGTTATTATGTGATTATTGTAGAATGAGACGGTTTTATGAGGCAGAATCTTGTTGTGTTGGATTTGCTTATGGAGTATGCTAAAAAGTAGGTTAATCCTGCTCGGTTTCAATAATGTGAATGTTGTATATGTTATTGTTGATGTTGTAATTAATCTCACATGGATAGAGCATTTGAATTATAACATGCTTAGTGGTTAATTAAATGCATCATTAAGGACATGTATGTGGGAAAACAGGTGGTAGTCTCTCATCGTTGGTAACATTGTATCATATCATGTTGAGGGTAATTGATAGTTAGTCTCGTATTGTGGGTGGAAATGCATTATAACATGAGAATAGGCAATTGTTGATACAAGCATGTTCGGCATGAAGAGATTCACATTTCATGAGGCGGTTGCATTTTGGCATATTATGTTGTATATTGCGATATATGTGATTGTGGTGGATGTTTGAGATTAATG
The DNA here is from genome assembly GCF_048544455.1 of Silene latifolia. Taxonomy (NCBI): domain Eukaryota; kingdom Viridiplantae; phylum Streptophyta; class Magnoliopsida; order Caryophyllales; family Caryophyllaceae; genus Silene; species Silene latifolia. Next base: position 31,572,750 of record NC_133533.1, on the reverse strand, counting down.
GTGGAATTGTGGTGGTGATATATGGTGGTTGAGGAGATATAAGGCGGTTAGGAGACCGTCTTACGCTTGAGTCGCCTCTTGGAGCTTCCCACTCTAATAGGGACGTGTACGTTAATGACTTGAGTACGGAGGGTCTCGTGTGGTGTCACGACGCCTGGTAGGGATCCGGTTAGCGCCCGTGCTCGGTACCACGAGTGTGTCCCGAGTACTTGTTTTACGGGCTGCGGTCTGACTGTTTGGTGGGCGGTGCTGCAGTGTCGTCATCGGGTTGTGGGTAATGTGGGTGTGTCCCTGGTACCGGTGCGTTAGTTGCGTAGTGGTGGTGATCGGAGACTCGTGATTGTGCATTCATATTTGCATTTCAAATTCATGTCTATTGTCTTTCGTGATTAATTGTATTATTGAAACTGACCGAGTGTGGCTATGTGTAAACTGTTACCTATTTTCGGGGTGGCCTATGTTGATCCATATGATATTTCCGATCATATGGGGAGCAGTTTGAGTTCAGTTTTGCATTTGGTATCTAGCGGGAGACGGGACGAGCCACGAGCTTTGGTGATCACCGAGTCGAGTGTAATTTGTTTATAAAGGTTGTAGTAGTCATAACTTGTATTATTTACTCATTTATTAATCGTGTTGTAATTTTTTAAAACATGTCATTTACATAATTGTTTCTTAATTGTAATTCCGATTTCACTGCCTCGGGAAACCGAGATGGTGACATCTCCCTATTACCTTAGCCGGATAAGAAGGGGGTGTTACATGTTTCATGTTGAGAAAGTATATCAATGATCCTTCTCACATCCTTGAGCCAAAAGCAGTTAAGATGGATGAGTCACTAACTTATGTGGAAGTTGCAAAGGAGATCTTGGATAGGAAAGTGCGTAAAACGAGGAATATAGAGACTACGCTAGTAAAGGTCTTATGGTCTAACCAAAATGTCGAGGAAGCCACATGGGAAGCAGAGGATAAGATGAAGGAAAAGAACCCAAATCTGTTTAATCAGGTATGTGTTGGAGTAAGTGTCCTCCACAATAGTGCATTTACTTAATAAATCTTATTAAAGGAATATACACGGGATATTTATTTATAATACTCGCCAGCTGATCAACGTATATCGGTAACGGTTGGCTAATTAGAGTTTGACGTTACTGTCGTGTGACGGCACTATTCAGCTGATCCCTTACGGTCACACCTAAAGGATGTAGCCCCAATGAAAAAAATTATTTATTTGTATAAGATACAACTTAATTAGTCCCTTGTGTATATTCACTTTTGTTAGTCAAGTGAATTATATATTTGATAGGAACCCGGGCCAAAGGAATTTATTATTTAATTATATGATAATTGACTAATAAATGTTAGATGGAATTTAGTCGTTAAATAGTTAATTTACTAAATTAATACGGTATGTGTATATGTTGTGAGGCGGAGGTAATTGGCTAATTATATTTACAAGGAGTTGTAATTTTAGCTAAAATTCATTAATTTGTATTATTGAAGTGTTAAATAATCAAATAAATATTTAATTATATAGGATAATTAAATATAAGACTTATAAGCATTTGTGGAACAAATGTCAAAAATCAAAATGGAGCTAAATAACCCCCATATGGCCGGTTGGTAAGGAGTGTTTTACACTCTAATTTTTTGTCAATTGTTGACAAAAAGATGCTTAAACCATGTGTTCATGTTTTGTCCATACTTCTCATTTGTTTACATTTGAGATTCCTATATAAACCCACTTCCATACAACTTTGCATGTGATTTTAAGAGACCAAATATCACTCCTTATGGAGTGTGTTGGATGGTTAAAGCAAGGAGAAAAAGGACAATTGTTGTTCTCTCTTTTCTCTCTAAAAATATCACATGGAAAACTCAAATAAATTCACAAATTATAATAAACATAAAGTATTATTAGTAGTAATAATACTTACATATTATAAAGGGTTTATCATTAGTAATATCTAGTTAATGTTACTAGTGGTTTTGGGGCAAGTCTTGGGTTCAATCTTAAGGAGGCATTCTACTTTGGATGATAGATGGTTGGAGAGCCATCTAAAGATTGATATTCATTTTCATGGAGCTTGGTTCATCATGGGTAGATGAAGATGAAGATGATCATGCCTTTGTAGATCAAGAATAGGTTGTATTCTTGTCTTGTCCTTTTATTTATGTCATCATATTTGCATGCATGTAACTAGATCATTTAAGACTAACTAAAATGTTGTTTAGTTACTAATTAGAGGAGTCTAATTATAGGTCTAGTTTCTTCAGTACGAGTTATGTTACGGGGACATAGCCTCTTTTTAGGGGGATGATCTGTGACAAACCAGTTTTTCATGAGTTCTACTAAGAGTATATATGAGTTCTTTTTAGCTTTTATTACGTTTTGTGTTCGTTTACTGTCGATTGGGTGCACAAACTTCGGGACGAAGTTCATTTTAAAGGGGGAAGACTGTAATACCCTGTAAATTATAAGACTGTTGAGTTACGATATCATGTGTAAGCATTTATACAAGCATTTGTACATTGTCTAGTGAGTTCGTACCATGTTTAACGGCCTTGTATAATGGGATGATATTGACATGTCGATAGACTATGGAGGAAGGGTGTCGGTTGACTTGGGGGTATGTCGATCGACAAGCTAAGGGGGAATTAGATTGACACTGAGGCAAGGTGTGGGGGAGCTTGGAGCTCTGTGTCATTCGAACAAGAGTGTTGGTTGATCGACATTGGGGTGTCGATCGACAAGGGGTCTTTAGATCGACATCGTGAGATGCTTGGGAGAGTTTGGTCGATCGACACAATGTAGTTGGTCAATCGACATAGTATGCGAGAGTTGCCTATTGTTTCTTACGTAAACCCTATGCCTATATATACCCCAACCCTAATTTCATTAGAGCCTTTTGTCGGTTCAAAATCACAAACACCTACACACACCATTCCGCGTTAGAAATCGAGTAAAGGGAGGAGAAGGAAAGAACGGGTTTTAGGTGAAGATCGTTTCAATTCATACCTTGCGTTCGTACGTATTCTAAGCATTATTTAATCAATCATTTGACATGGGGTTGTTCGTAATTAGGGCTGAGATCGCGTCATAATCAAAGTTAGTATTCCTTCGTTCCGTCGTTGCATTGTATCATTATTTATTGCATACTTTATTATTTTCCGATTAGGGCACTGATTCGTACACGAGCTATTAAAGATATTTGCTTGCTTCATCGTTTCGGAGTCTTGTTATTAAGGTTGAGATACCCTACTCATATTCCTCATTGTAGATACCCGTATATGTTGATATTGGAATTTATAGAAAACCCGTCAAACACCCGGTGATGATAGGACAACATGTACCATTTAGTTGGCATGGTCATTATTTGGAGTTCATTTTACGACGTAAAATGGGTGTCCTAGGCATGATCCACTCAATTAACCATTTACATTACCACTCAACCACATCTAAACATAAATAGCTAAATATGGTTTCGAGACAACACTTTTAATGTAGCCTATAATTAACTCTAAACCATGCCCAATCGTCGTACATAGGACCCGATACTAGACACACTTGCGCTGAGCGTGACAGACTTATCGTGTACCTACCAAAGTGTAGACACCTCGTTTCTGCACCTCCCGCAAACCACCCGGTGATGATTGGGCCGCATGTTTGATACGCGGAACGATTTGTGACAGTTCGTAAGATTATCGTCAAGTGATTGCTCAAATATTAATGTCGACCTCTTAGTTGCCATCTACGTCCTGATACGGTCGTTTTGGCAATAATTAGAGTACATTCGGAGTCCGGGTCAAAAACCGTCTCCATTTTCTGATAACCGTTAAATCCTGAGTCGGAATGTTTTGGAATGTTCCGGATATTTCTATTCCATATTTCGGAAATTTTATCTTTTGGCAAATAATATCCCGTAATATTCACAAGATAATCGAATTATTTCCGTCCTACCATAACTCAAACGCGGAAATCTTTCTTCAGCAGGAGGAAACCTCCACGGGAATAGACGCAGGCCAGTCTTTGCGCCTCTTCCAAGAGACGCAGTGGGCTCGCGCGCCTTTCCCGAGCCCTTCTTTGCATGATTTACGTATCTTTTTCATATCTTTCCGAGATTCACTTCCAAAGAGTCTCCGAAACCCTATTCCGTCACGTGATTAGTATAAATAGGAGCTTTCGTTCCTCATATTTCTCATGCAAGTGTCCGCCCTTCTCTTCTCCCTTTGCATTCTAGACTTCGTTCTTACTAATTGGCGCCTACGTGCTTGGACTTCCGACCACGTAAGCTCAGATCTTTCCGGGTACCAACCTCTCCGTTGCATGACCGACCAATTTGACCAACTACACATCAACCAATCTAATTAATCAATTTGTTTCAATCGTTTTCCTCTTACGAGGGCACTTTCTTTACATTCGCGTCGAGCATTCACTAGTCGATATCTTAGTTCTTCTCGTTTCGTCAACATGTAAGTCTGAGGGTGTATAATCCTCTTTTATTTATTGTATTTTATTTATTGAATCATCGTTGTAAGATTTATGTCGAAAACACCGTTAAAACCGATTTCTAAAACCGTGCTTTAAAACTCTGTTTTTGCGGATTTCCGATGAAGAGATGCGTCGAGAAAAGACGCAAAATCGCCGCCTCTTGAAGGAGCGCGAGCCTGCTGCGCCTCTTCGTGAGGCCGCAGCTTTCTCGCTTCTTTTCTTCTTCCTTCGTCCTCTGTAATTCGTGTGTTTGTTATTTGCTTTCATTCGTTTTCTTTAATCCTCGTTCACATGATAGTTTAATAATCACATGTATATAATTAATCATGTTTAATTCATCGCTAATCCGACTTAAATCCCAAGTAATCTCATATTTGCGGGTTTTCGTCATTCGATTCAAACTCGGGTTTTGGAGGTTCGATTTATCCATATTGAATCTCTGGAATTCGTCATTGATACATTCTAACCTGTCTTTTATCATATTCATTGTTAATTCGTCGCATTCATCATGTTTAATCTAAATAATTTGTTTAGTTAGTTTGTTAATATCGTTCATCCATGTAATTAATCCGTCTAATTTCCGTCTCATTCATGTTTATTGTTTTTATGACCATCCGTCACATGTAATTAACCTGTTAATCACTTTCATCCGAGTAATTATTATCAATTAATCCATAAAATTAACAATTAACATTAACGATTTGCAGTTCCGGCTTCACAGCCAGAACTCACCCTTGGAACAGACGCAGCAACTGCTGCGCCTCTTCCAAAGGGCGCAGTCTCTGCTGCGCCTGTTCCAGGATGAGTTCTGTCCCTGAACTCCGTTTCTGCCTTGACCTAGTTTAATTAGTCCATGTATTAACTGACTATTGTTCGTAATATCACGCTAATTCCTGTTTGTAATTTATTCTTTTATTCTTTTTTCTCAAATTATCCGTTTTAAAGGTATTTTCGACATAAATCGCCTATTCCGTTGTAATTAATGTAATTTTCATTATTGTAATTCATAGTTATTGTATTTCTTTCATTGCTTGTATGTTTCACATGTAAATGAGCATTAAATCCTACTTCGACCCAATTGTATGCTAATTACGTGTCAACCGACTTAGTTAAATTCTCACATGCTAGGATTAATTCATGGATGTTGCATTGCATGCATTATAACCGACGGTATATCAAGTATAGACAACTTCCCTAATCATTAGTAGAGGCCGCTATCGAGGCGGGCGGGATTAGGTGTTCGATCAAAAGAGCTTCCTAATACGTACCCTCACCCCTTACTCCAGATCTCCGTGAGCACCCGTGTTCATTGGCATCCACGAGAGTCATTCTAGACATAGAATGCTAAGGGTAACGATTGCTTAGTGTTCATGTCACTACTTTGTGTCTTGACATGACACGAGGTATTCGAACGGTTCCAATTTCCCATAAAAATTGGTGGCGACTCCTTACAAAATGCAAACGCTTGTCCCCGTTTCCCACCAAGCGCCCCCGTGGGCGGCCCGCTGTCCACAGTTTGGCGACTCCGCTGGGGAATAATACACTTACGTGTAGCAAGGGTGAAACTTGAACAAGGTTAGGGAATAAGTTTGTACAAGACAATTGTCGGTTTTCATAACTCGGTCTTCCTAGACCGTTTTATTCGGCCTTCCTAGGCCCAACCCAACCTATTCGACCAATCGTCCCGTCTAAACGGTCCTAATTCTTATTTGGGCCCAAGGATGGATAGCGATTGACGTCATCCATACCATGATGCTTACTCTTGTTTGTATCAAGGGCCTTCACTACTTGAGGAAATGGACTAGGAATCGGCCTTACTCTTGTTTGGCACGAGCCTCTCCACAGACTTCGGGTTTGATGGTTCGGTATGGCAACCCACCCTTTTAAACCAAAACCCTTTAAAATGCACTCAGCATCCCGTTATAATGCTTGTATAAATGTGTAAACCTTACGTGATCACCATTTCTAAACAAAACCATGACGAATTTTCAAAAAATCAAAATCCTCATTTTCAAACAAGAATTTCGAAAAAGTAGGCCTTTAATTAGCGCAAAATCCGGTCAAAACTCTGTCCGTTTGTCAAGTCAAAATCCGGGCCATAAGCCCATTTCAAAACTTCACTTCGAGTCCACTCCTACAACTACACTACAGTTGGCTAGGACACACATTTTCAAAGACCTTGTCTTTCTTCAAAACTCACTCAACACAAGTGGCACACACCCGCTTCACGAGTCAAAACTTTTCCTCTTTTAGCAAGTGTGATAGAATGGTCGATCGTGTTTTGATTCGTCGCCGATCTCTTATCCAATTTCCAAGATGCCTGGGTCAAGTGATGAAACAAACCTCCAGCAAATTCAAGAAAGTAATGATCGAATCCTAGCCGCGATAACCCAAATGCAAATCACTCAGGAACAAACCTATGACCGCCTTGAACTTATCGAAGGCCGCATCTTTGATGTAGAGGAAAGTTGCCTCCCCTAAAAGTGAAGTACTACGTTTCTCCGATGACGAGTCTAAAGATGAGAATCCAATCATAGGGACAACCGCAGCTGAGAAAAGACTCCAATACCTAGAGGAGCAATTGATGTACCTTAAGGGGGATGACATTTATAGGGAAAACAATCGCAAATATGAAGCCGTCAATTCCAAATTGCCCACTAACTTTAGCATGACAGATATCCCTAAGTTTAAAGGACATGAGAACCCTTTGAACCACATCCGCGCCTTCAAGGACTACATGTCTATCAAAGGCATCAAACCCGAGATGTTCTTAAGGATCTTTCCTTCATCTCTTGACACCATCCCGAAGCAATGGTTCTACACTTTAGATCACAAAAAGGTCGCTACTTGAGAAGACGCCGCAATCGAGTTCTCGAAACAATACGCGGATAATGCCGAGATCCAAGTCAACATGCGTACTCTAGAGGTTCTTACCCAAAATGACAAAGAAGGATTCACCGACTTTCTAAGTAGGTGGAGGAAGACTAGTACTCAACTAGTTGAACGCCCGGATGAGGCTACTCTTGTGGAAAAGTTCGTGGATAATCTCAAGCCCATATATGCCAACCATTTGAGATATCAAAACATCAAGACTTTCAAAGACTTAACTGTACTAGGGACACGAATTGAAGATGACATCCGCAAAGGACTCTTGTCCAAAACGGTAGGTAGAGGATATCAAGGGTCCACAAGTCGTTCATACGGCTCTACTAGCAAGACCGACGAAGTTAACCTTCTCGAGCCATCCAAGAAAACTAGCCCACCAAGGAAGTTCACAAACCTTGGGGATACGTACTCCAACGCTCTAAAAAGGCTAATGAAGCAAGGTAAACTCCAACCCATTGGACCTACTCCCGAACCCGAAAAGAAGTCCAAATTCTGGGATGAAAACTCCTACTGTGAATACCATAGGGGCAAAGGGCACGACACAGAAAAATGCTACAAGTTGAAACACGTGCTTCAAGATATGATTGAAGATGGTCGACTTCCAATTCCACCAGGAGGTAAGCCCAACAACACTCAGAATCCTCTTGGAGTTCTAGTGATTACAAGTGACGAATCTACCTTATATTGCTCACATCTCATTTCTCCCACCGAAAATGAAATTCATGCAATTGAGAAAGAAAGGCTCTACTCTACTATCTCCCCTACCATTTCCGACTTCATCGCATGGGCAAGGAATGTAGATAGACAAGTGTGGGAACTAGAAAACATGGTAACGACCTTACGCCATCCCAATGCAGTGCCTAAAGAACGTGTACCATTGATCTTCTCTCAAAATGCCACTATGCAAGAAGTAGTCACCGTGGTCGATAAACTAGTCGATCAAATCATACGACTAGAAAGTGATATCATGAGAATGAAGGAACTAGCTACAATCAATGGGGTTTGGGCCGATGACGATGAAGACGAATACCTCATTGAAAACTCCTTGGTCAAGGAAATATTCCAAAATGGTGAAGACCAAGATGTGGATCACCTAACTCGTTCGGGTCGCCCATATCAAAGCACTACTCAAAACGGTCCAACCAACGTCGTCACACCAAATGACAACGAAGATGACCCCACTGACCATTTGCTCAAGCAATTACAGAAAACCAAGGCTGATCTTTCAGTCTGGCAACTAGTGGCAAGCTCATTTCCGCATCGCCAAGCTTTACTGCAAGCTTTGGCCAAATTGAATGTAGCACATAACTCCACTTCCGAAGACGTAGTCAACTTGGTCTTGACCTTTTGGCGCTAGTCACAACCTTGCTCTATATATCATTGTCATTTGTCTAAAGAAGAACGTGCCAATGACTTTGGTAGATGATGGATCCGCAGTCAACGTCATACCCCTCAAAACGGCATACAAGCTAGGCATGAAAGAGTCAGATTGGACTCCCACCAACCAAGGTGTACGTGCATATGACGGTACACGACGAAAAGTGGTTGGACTTGCTAGCCTAACCATAGCCACGGGACCAATCGAACGAAAAGTTAACTTCCAAATAGTGGACATCGAAGCTTCATTCAACATACTTCTGGGAAGGCCTTGGATTCACGCTTCCAAAGCGGTAACATCCACCCTTCATCAAAAGATCAAGATCCCACTAAATGGCAAAGTTGTGACGATCACTTCGTCACCCATCAAGGCAATAATTGAGAAGCAATCAAACAATCAAGTCCTTGCGGATCCCATATACGAACTTGGGGGCTTCCAAAGTGTGAACGTCATAGAAAGTGAGTTGGCACCCTTATACTATAATCCCTACTCTAACTTGGTGGTCAACCACATACTCAAATCCCAGGGATACTTCCCTGGAATGCCTTTAAACCCAATTCGGAAGAACACCTTCGCACCATACAAGAAAGGCAACTCGACAAGAATACCACTTGGACTAGGGTACAAACCCACAACAGAAGAAGTTCTCGAAATGCTCGCTCAAGTCCAAAATCGCAAGCACGTGGGAGTCCAAATGAGACCATATCTCCCCACTTTAAATGGGTACTTCATTCAAGAAGGAAGTTCAGAACTCTTCCATGGATTTCCCGAACCTTGGCACTATCTTGAGAGGAAGTTGGCCGGAATCGAGATCTTTCACAATTGCTACTTCATTCCTCCCGAAACGGTTCCTACCGTCAAAACCCGTCAAGCACCTTGCTTCGACGAACAAGCTGTTAGCCTATTGTTTGGAGAGGACCGATTCATTAGGGCCGCGCAGGATGAGATCATTACTATGATACTTCAGGACGATCGCTTCAACCCCACCGCGTTGATCACAGAAATCGACGCAAAGCAGCAGAAAGGATGGAGAAAATCTATCAAATGGACCAACAACCAAGGAAGACTCTTCAAGCTCACAACTGGAGAAGGAGAGATGTTCAAAGGAGAGCCCAAAGACGACGAGTTCGAGTCGGAGTCGGAGTCGGAGTCAGAGTCAGAGTCTAGAGGAGTCATTAGAGAATCTACTCCTATTGTCATCCCCACTCCCTTCGTTTCTCCTAGCTTAGCCTCGAGTAGTCACGGTAGTTCGGGGAATGCCCCAATTACTGTTCCTTTGCCGCCACTGACCATGGATCAGTTGACTTCTTTGTTTCAACTTTACTCAAATTTTAATATGAATAAATCAGGTTTTGCTTACTCTCTGTGTTCTTTCGAGTGCAATTCTATTTATGATGATACTGAGGATGACCAAGACCCAGACTTGACCGAAATACCTCCCTACGTAGCCAAAGAAATATTACAAGAAGGGGAAGGGGGACCAGTAATAGAAGATACCGAACCCATCAACGTAGGAACCGAATTAGAACCCAAAGAACTTAGGATAGGGACTACCTTGAGCTCTACCGAAAGGGCCAATTTCATAGACCTCCTAAATGAATTCAAAGACGTTTTCGCTTGGTCCTACAAAGACATGCCAGGAATCGACAGGGATATCGCCGAACATAGGATTCCGATTAAGCCGGGTTTCAAACCTGTGAAACAGAAGCTTCGACGAATGAGAACAGAATGGGCTCTAAAGATTAAGGAAGAAGTGGATAAACAATTCAAAGCCGGGTTCATCAAAGTTTCCGAGTACTCTGACTGGGTAGCTAACATAGTACCCGTGCCCAAAAAGGATGGGAGAATCCGTGTTTGTGTTGACTTCAGGGACTTGAACAAAGCAAGTCTGAAAGATGACTTCCCTCTACCTCACATTGACATATTGGTGGACAATCTGCAGGACCACGCATTACTATCCTTCATGGATGGATATGCGGGTTATAACCAAATCAAGATGGCCATGGAAGATATGCACAAGACCGCATTCGTCACCCAATGGGGAACATATTGCTATACAGTAATGCCATTCGGATTGATCAACGCCGGAGCTACATACCAACGCACCACAACTACACTCCTACATGACATGATGCACAAAGAAGTTGAGGTATATGTAGATGATATGATCGTCAAATCCAAGGAAAGAGAGGGACACATTGCAAACCTTCGCAAGTTCTTCGCAAGGCTACAAAAATACAACATGAGACTCAATCCTCAGAAATGCACATTCGGGGTAACATCCGGAAAACTCCTGGGATATGTCGTTAGCCAACGCGGTATAGAAATAGATCCCTCAAAAATCAAAGCTCTGATCGAAATGCCACAACCTCAAACAGAAAAAGAAGTCAGAGGATTCCTGAGAAAGGTACAATATATAAGTCGATTCATATCGAAACTTACCATGATTTGCGAGCCTATCTTCAAGAAACTCAAGAAAACAGATCACACCATGTGGGATGATGATTGTCAAAAGGCGTTCGACCTAATCAAGGAGATATTGGCTAAACCACCAGTGCTCATGCCGCCACAACGAGATCAACCTCTTGGTTTATATCTCACAGTAATTGAAACTGCCATGGGTGCTATGCTGGCTCAAACTGTAGGAAGTAAAGAAAGAGCTATTTACTATCTAAGTAAGAAGTTCTTGGAATATGAGTGCAAATACTCGCAACTCGAAAAGACATGCCTCGCTCTTGTGTGGGCCACGAAGAAGCTACGTCACTACATGCTTAGCTACTCCATCAAGATATACTCCAAAATGGATCCAGTCAAATACCTCTTCGAGAAACCCGTCCTCAACGGACGTCTAGCAAGATGGACTCTGATGCTCTCAGAATTCGACCTCAAATATGTGCCACTAAAAGTCATAAAAGGTCGCGCCGTCGCCGAATTCTTCGCAGAAAATCCTATCAACGACGCACAAACCATAGACACTTGGTCATTTCCCGACGAGGATATACTTCAAACAGACGTAGACTCTTGGGATCTATACTTTGATGGAGCATCAAATTTAAGAGGATTCGGAATAGGAGTGTTGCTCATTTCTCCCGAAGGTGAGCATACACCAATTCTTTGTCAAGCTCGACTTCGAGGTGACAAACAATCTTTGCAGAGTATGAAGCTTGTCTCATTGGGCTACAAGCGGCAGTAAGCTTAGACATCAAAAACCTCCGAGTACATGGGGATTCATCACTGATCATCAACCAAGTTACAGGATCCTGGAAAATCCGAAGCGAAAGCCTCGCACCCTATCAGGCTAGGATAGACCAAGTGGCTCAATTCTTTGATCACGTAACCTACTTACACCTACCTCGAGAGGAAAATCAATTTGCAGAACGCTCTTGCGAAACTCGCATCTTTGATCAATATGCCGATCACATGGTGGAAATGCCTTTGTGTATCGAACGACGCGTCGAGCCGCTTATGTCCACCAAATAACCGATGAAGAAGAAATCGCGCAGGAACCCTGGTTCCAAGCAATCTTGAACTTTAAGCTTAATGGTACCTATCCACTGGATATGGACAAAAGGGGACAACGTGCTATACGCCTATTAGCTTCCCAATACATTCTGATGCAAGGAGAGTTATACAAAAGAACATCCCTTGGTGTAGTCCTACGTTGCCTTGATCATTCACAGGCACGAAAGGTGATGGAAGAAGTCCACGACGGAGAATGCGGTCCCCACATGAGTGGGCCTATGATGGCAAAGAAAATCACACGTTTAGGGTATTATTGGACCACAATGGAATCTGATTGCATCAAATACGTGAGACATTGCCACAATTGCCAAATCTTCGGGAATGTACAACATGTCCCTCCTTCATTGCTATACACAATGACATCTCCTTGGCCATTTTCCGCATGGGAATTGACATAATCGGAAAGATAACCCCCCGAACAGGAGGTCACTGTTTCATTCTAGTAGCAATTGACTATTTCACCAAGTGGGTAGAAGCGGCTTCCTACACTGCTCTTACGGCTAAAAATGTGGCAAAATTCATACAAAACAACATCATCTGTCGATATGGTTGCCCACATGAGATCATCAGCGATAATGGGTCACACTTCCAAGCCGAAACCGAGCAATTGCTAGCCAAATATAAGATTAAGCATCACCACTCTTCGCCCTACGGACCACGGACTAACGGCGCGGTAGAAGCGGCAAAACAAGAACGTTGTCACAATTCTCAAGAAAATGACCGACAACTACAGAGATTGGCCAAGCAAGATACCCTTTGCTTTATGGGGATATCGTACATCGATTAGGGCGCCCACCGGGCTACTCCTTTCTATTTGACCTACGGCATGGAGGCCGTACAACCAATCGAGCTAGAAATACTATCCTTGCGTATTCTACTCGAAAGCCAAATCCACAAGCCGATTGGAAGAGGGATAGATATGAAGAACTCATCCTCCTGGATGAACGTAGGCTACGCGCCTTACATAATGTCCAAACATATCAAGCACGTATCAAACGAGCTTTCAACAAAAGAGTTAGGCCAAGACACATCAAAGAAGGAGACTTAGTACTCACATCGGTTAGAGCTCTTTTACCTGTCGACCCAAGGGGAAAATTCAAACCTAATTGGGCCGGACCATACCTAGTCAAGTCCATACTCCCAGGGGGTGCGGTTAGAATCACAGACCTAGATGGGAATGAGTTTTCAAACCCCACAAACCTTGACTAACTGAAATGATACTATGCCTAGAATAGGACAAAAACGCGCCTCGCGTAAACCCATGTGTTGCTCCTGTGGCACTAAATAAACGGCCCCTGGCCAAGCTGAAATAAGCTAAGTGTCACTATGCTCTTGCATTTTGACAAGATTGTCATCCTCATATCGTCAAATAAACTAAATTCGCACCTTGAGAACAAGCAAAAGCTCATGCTTATTTTCTATGTTCATTACAAGCTCTTGCTTCGAACAATTATTCTTTTACAGTTACTCGAACTACGCGCAAGGGTTTGATTTCGCTTTTTTAAGTGAATACGTAGGCAATCCTTCACGGGATTCAACCCATTATACCTAAAATGTAAATAGAAGGACATTTGCATTGCATTCGAAATTCGACAAGAATAATAAAAGAAAATCACGGCGGTTTCTTAACCATTTAACCTTTTTTATTTAATTCATTTTCTAATAATAATAGTATGCTACATAATAAAAATAGAATAGGCTAGGATTCTAAAAATCCCTCCTTTTTATTACAACAATACTAATAATACTCAAATAATAAATAAAAGACTCGGGCTATTCCTCCATCTTCCCCTTGCCCTTGTCATTCTTGCCATATTTCTTGTCACGACCTCGAGCCGGGCGCTCTTGCACCACTTCAGACCTAATCACCAACGGTCTTTCTCGAGGCCTGACTCTTCCATTCTTGCCAACCACCATTTCCGCAACAGAGTAGTCTTTGATTTCTTGAAGGATGAATGACCAAATCCACTTCTTCTTCTCCTTCGTCGATGCTTCTCCTTCTCTTTCTCTCCCTCGCGCACCTTGTAGTCAACAGGCTCGCGTTTCCTCAGTCTCTCGCATTCTTCCGAAGTTGCAGCCTTTCTCCACCTCAGATAGGAATCCGACACCCACAAAGCATTGGCGGAGAAGCTCAAGAACCACATGTTCCTTTGGGCCCATTTGATAGCCCACTCTCTTCGGCTCTCGGTGGTAAGTGCCACAGCATCTGGAACGGTATCAAGCCTCGGGATAGTCCGTTCACCCAACTTGCCTCATCGGTCTTTCCTGAAAGATGCATACCATGAACTCCAGTCCGGAATGCGCACGACCTAGTGAGATCCAAAGAAGACACTCCGATGAATGACTTGAGGTGCCACCATGGTACGACCCACCTAATCAACGGGCCATCATCATTCTTCACTTGTTCTTCCAATAGTCGCAGACCGAGTGAAGTCCACCATGTACAACCGCGTCCTCATCGCAATCATACGGAATGATAGGAAAGTGCATGAACTGGGGCTCGAGCGGTGAGCCGTTCCATAAGCCAAACCTACCAAAATCGGGTATTAAACACCGAAAAAAAAAAAAAAAAAAAAAAAAAAAAAAAAAAACGAAAAAGGTGTCTTTTACCGTAAGATAACGGACTACCCGAAAATGGCAGATCGCGGTTGGATTTCCTATTATCCAAACCCAAGATCATCTCCCTAAGCATAAACAAGTGGGCTCTGCGCGACTCCATTTGCTCGATAAGACTCAAAAGACGGGGATCACCTCGCAAATCTTCATCGACGTGTCCATGGAAGACATACACATGCAAAGAAACAAAAGCCAAATGCTCTTCTCCTAGCAACATAAGAGACAAGTGGGGTCACCACGTTAATGAATCGGTCTACAAAGTCCAAAGATTCTCACGCCTTTCGGGGTAACCAAGCGATCCACCTCGAGTCTAGTCAATCCGAGCGGTCTCTCAATTTGCTCTTATACCCTTGTGAAGTGGAAGGAATAGCGGGTAAATGCTCGGGTCCCACCCACCAATAGCGAAATCTCCTCCTAAAAGGACAAATATCACCACCGGGAACGCGAAAACATGACAATTTGGGTCCCAGTAGTCAAGACAAGCATCCAAGAACGGTTTTACAACCTTAATGAGTTTCAAACTCAATAGAGACCCAAGGTTATGAGCACCCATGTCGTGCTTCTCAACATTCGAGAATTCATTAGTCCATTCCTTCAAGCGGATCTCCAAAGTATTCATGATGACAATTTTCTCTTGAAAATTTCTTTTGGGAGTTTTTATGAGAATTAACGGAGAAGAGACGGAAGAATTATATGATTTAAAGCTTCTATTTATACTAATTGCTGTTTCCAAAATCCGCCAGAAGAGACCGGCTTGGGAACAGGCGCAGCGCCTGCTGCGCCTATTCAAAGGGACGCAGCTCATGCTGCGCCTCTTCTCCAAGCTCACTTTCTGCGATTTCCGCGTTTGGATCTTTCCTAATTCTATAACGAATAATTTCCTATTCCTACGGGATTTTATTTTGGTAAATACGAGCAGTTTACCATGTTTCAAATTTCCTAAATTCGCGGGCACGCATTTCGAGGCGACGTCGACATATTCGCCATTTTCATCGCACTTAATTTTTCTTTTTTTATTTTAATTCATTTATTTAGGAAATAAATTTCATTTTTTCCATTTTTAGGAAGTAAATTTCATTTTTAGGAAATAATTTTCTTTTGTTTTCATTTCAACATTTTCATTTCTACACTTGTAGATTTCTCTTTTTTCTTTTTTTTTAGGGGGTAACCCTCCCTACCGTCCGGTCATTTCCGGCAAATTTTTGCATTTTTGTGAGCCTCATTTTTGCGCTAATTAAGGCCATATGTGTATAAAATGTATGTTTTGGTGAGATTTCCATGTAAATTTCGGCAGCATGACGGCGTAAACCGTTGTCTACCAAACCTGTTCAAGAACTAACCTGCAGGTACAAGCAACACAACCCAGCAGCAAAGGCACTCAGGCCATCATATATACAAATGTACAAGCAAACTGGGGGCTTGCGCCCCGAACCAAGTCCAAAGTCCAAGCAAACTGGGGGCTTGCGCCCCAAACAAAAGTCCAAAAAAAAAAACGTTCAAAACCAGATGTACAAGTCTACAAAACTACGCAGAACTACTGCTGGGCACCCTCCAACTCAGCAACCCTCGCCGTAAGAGCAGCAATCTCGGCGTCCCGAAACTCGAGCTCCCTCGACAGGCGAGCCGTCTCCTCCCGAGACTGGGTCAACTCTCGCTCCAGCTCGCGGTCACCCTGTAAACAAGGAATTGGCTCATGTCAATCAACTCAAACAAAACTGAAAATCAAAAAAATCAAAAGAAATCAAGCGAGGTTCGTACCTGACGACCTCGACCACCGACGAGTGCCTCGATGGCGGTAGCTCGTAGCCGGTTGGCCACCCTCCATAGTGCCACAAACCGAGATGGCGCGACCTGTATTTCAAAAGAAAGTCTCAGTAAATTGAACAAGTCCAATCAAGTGTGTTCTTACACGAAAGGTATATAAGCTGGAGGCTCACCCTCCGAATCGATGATCTTGCCATCCTAGGCCAAAGATCTCACACAACTACGTCAAAGTCACGCAACTCGGAGATCATCGTCCTCCTAGTCGCGTCGGTGTACTCAAGAGTCTCGGGGTACTCTGGGGGCTCGATGTCCGCCGCCTCAACCTCCTGCAAAGACAAATAGCTCTCATTAATTGATGATCTTTCATCGTAATTCCCGAAATCAAATCAAGAAAGGTAAAGGATACTCACCACTACTGGCCAGTACGCCAACCTCCCGTAAAGGAACGCCGAGTAGTCCTCGCCGGGCGGGAAGAAGGTCGTCGCCACGGCACCACCAAGTCCGCCTCCCTCTCGGCCTCGAAGGCTCCCCGAACATCGTCCTCGGAGGATCGACGGGAACCGTCAACGCGCCCGAGAGCACCGACGAGCCAAACGCTCGCCCAAATACCACACGAACCCATCGACGTCCACAACAAGGCCGACTCGGGCTCTAGGTCGAAGAACCTCGGCGACAAAAGGAGGTGCTCCAGCGTACTCCGCCCAAGTCCGGCACCCACTGCGACAAGATAAGGCAAAGATCATTCCTATGATCAAGTGGAAGCAAAGGATAAGAAATATATATACGAGTGGGATACTCACGCTCGGTGAAGGGCGTTCACATCCCGCCGGTGACATTGTGAGAAGAGCGCTTGCTCTTCGTCCTGGACATCACCCAATCCCTCACCACGGGATAGGCCTTCTCCAGTGACTCTGTCCTCTTGGGCGCGAGACCCGGAAGAAGAAGAGTACACCCATGCCTATAAAACAAAATAATCAATGACGATCTTTCGTGATTCAACAAAGAAAAGAATTTACTTTGGTCTAAAGGAAGGTTCATACCTCCAACAAGGTAGTCCAGTCCGACAGGCGCCGGGAGAAGTCCCCTTCTCCATCAACTCCGGACGAACCATGGCCCTCATGAAGCGGATGAGGACCGCAAAACAGCAGACCCGTCCCGCGCCTAGGGAACTCGGGTCGAAAGAAAGGGAAGAAGCTTCGTCGATAGCCTCTCGCCCTTGTCTCCGAGGTAAATCGAAGACAGAACCACCAAAGCCACGACGGCCCTCTGCTCACCAGACAGGGAGGAGGAGCAGCCTCCCTCCCATCGATCGTCACCGGCGGGGTCTTCCCCGCAAAGTAGTCTCGGACGTAGGTGCGGGTACCAAACCCGATCGCAACACCTTCGGCGACAAGCTCCACCGATCAACCTCCTCGCCTCGGCCGAATCCGCTCTCATAGCGACCTCCCCGCCACACCATCTCCTCGGTCCCACACGGCACTGGACCGATTCATGCCGTAATCCTCCGGTAACTCCCACCTCACCGAAAGGCAAGTGAAACGTGGAAGTCGTATCCCAGAATCGATCCAAGAAAGCACGGACCAGGCTAAGGTTGGCCCGCAACTTCCTCTTCACGATATCCCTCCAGACTTGAACCAAAGGACCAAACGCTCCACGCTCGATCATGGCCCTCTCCTCTGCCGACAGCCGCTCGTAGTGCTCCATCGCTGTCGTGTAACCCGAGAACGACCTGATGTTCCCGGCCTCCTATTATGATTTGAAACAAAGCTATCTTTAGTTTTGAAGGAAATTTGCAAGAAGTTTGGACAAAAAGAACGAAAGGGAATAGGTAATGAGTAGTGAATTCTTATTTACCAAGCTCTTCACCGTCCTATAGGACAGGTGACCCTCTGCAGCCCACACGAGGTGCCTTCTCTCCCAGGTCTCAGCCCACGCGGGAGCTCCCCTCAGCTGACGACCTCCTCGCCTGACGTTGGCCCGTCTCGGGGCCTCCTCTTCCTCCTCGACGGCCTCCTCCTCGTGAGCCTCGTCTCCAGTGGCCATCACCGCAGCGATGAGGGCCTGCTCTAAAGCCTCCTCAACCGTAACAACGTCTATCTCCATGGGAGTCCTCCCAGAAGTAGAAGCCTCATCACCTGCAACATTAAAGTAAATTTAGGCCGCGTCACATGACGACAAGCCTTTGTTAAGGAGTTTTCGAGCCTCCAGAGCCCTGAAAACTGCCCTTTCCATGCCATCTTTGGCCATATTCCCACCAACCCAATCACTCATGTGATAAATTGGGTCAAGTCAAGTCCAAGTCAAGGCCTAGTTCCGGGTTCAAGTCGAAAATTCGGCAGCATTTCGTTATAACGGCGATTATGCCCTAGAAAGGTGTCCTGAAAAAGTTGTCACGAACCAAAATTTCGAGATGGCAGGAAGTTTACCCATCATCCAAGGATCCCAAATATCAAATTTCATCGCCAATGGGCAATCCTAAGGCTATTTTCGAAGCAATTTACGGATCAGCTGTAAAACCGTCTCAAAATTCGCTCAAGGGCTCAAAACTCGATGAAAATTCAAAGCAAATACATGGTTATGTTCCTAACATTGCCTACTATCCATTTCTAACATCAATTTGGCAAACCAAATCCATTTGGGGGAAAAGCCCCAAATTTTCGATCAAAAGGGTCGAAAACCCTAGTTTTCGCGGCTCAAAATTCGACAAATGTAGATGATTAATGCAAGATTAAGACACATACCTCGATTAGTCATGTTTAATGCAAGCTTTTGAATCCAACCTCGACGGAAATGGTGAAGATTTGAGAGAGAAATTGAAGGAAATGTGTTTCGAAATAATGAATTATAATCCTTCTGATTTCGCGTTTTTACGCGGAAATAGCCAAATTGGGGAAAGGACGCAGCAGGCGCTGCGCCTCTTCCAAGAGACGCAGCTCTTGCTGCGCCTCTTCCTTGTGTTCCCTCCATACGAATTTTCAAAAATTCGTTATGAGTTCGTTATTTGTGGGCCCCTCTTTGGTGCGCCTCTTCTTTAACGCTATTATATTCTTTTGGTCCGTTTCGATGGTTTTCTTTCGTTCCGGCCCGCGTTTTATCCAGCGACAAAGATTTTTGCAGTATTGTCCAAATTCATTTTATCCAAATAAGCAAAGATTTTGCAAAGATTGCTCATATCCTTATATCCAAGTCACGGTAGTATTTTGCGAGATCGCTCACTCAAGATTTTTTTCCACGACGATCAAGATGTTCCTAGTCGTCAAAATATTCCCCAACAAGAGTTCGCTTGAGACCGACGCAAGCAGATTCAACCTCAAGTTTTTGCCAGAGTTCGCTTGAGACCGACGCAAGCGGATTCCCCAGCAGTTTCTACCGACGTCCTGCTGCTTCCACTATATTTTGTACTTCCCCGCGGAGTTCGACAGGGTGTCGTTCTCCAGAAGTTCCTATACCCAAACCTTAGCCACCTTTAAGTTGACCTTATTGTTAGGCCTCCTTCCCGTCAATGCTTTCCTTTAGGGCCCCATACCCTAGCACAATCCTTACTTAACTTTTAGGTCTTACCCTTAGCTCCTACGCTCAACCTTAGCTCCTACGCACCTCCGAAAGCATCTCGAGAAAGAAGTCTCAGGTATGGTCTCTTCTTATGGCTGGCGAGCTTCCTTACGTAGTCTAATGGACTTTAAACGACCCTCCCCGATAGTCGACAGACTCTAAAATGTTCCCGACGACAGTCCTTGGTTCGGACCCCTTGAGCGCCTCGCGTCGCCATAGTCGTCGAGTTGTAATCTTCGATTGAACTGATGGCTATACTTTGACTTTCGCCTTGTCCAAGCCTCAGTCAAAGTGGGGGCTCTGTAGACACCTCGTTTCTGCACCTCCCGCAAACCACCCGGTGATGATTGGGCCGCATGTTTGATACGCGGAACGATTTGTGACAGTTCGTAAGATTATCGTCAAGTGATTGCTCAAATATTAATGTCGACCTCTTAGTTGCCATCTACGTCCTGATACGGTCGTTTTGGCAGTAATTAGAGTACATTCGGAGTCCGGGTCAAAAACCGTCTCCATTTTATGATAACTGTTAAATCCCGAGTCGGAATGTTCTGGAATGTTCCGGATATTTCTATTCCATATTTCGTAAATTTTATCTTTTGGCAAATAATATCCCGTAATATTCACAAGATAATCGAATTATTTCCGTCCTACCATAACTCAAACGCGGAAATCTTTCTTCAAAGAGAGAAACCTCCTCGGGAATAGACGCAAAGGCCAGTGCTGCGCCTCTTCCAAGAGACGCAGTGGCTGCTGCGCCTCTTCCCAGGCCCTTCTTTGCATGATTTACGTATCTTTTTCATATCTTTCCGAGATTCACTTCCAAAGAGTCTCCGAAACCCTATTCCGTCACGTGATTAGTATAAATAGGAGCTTTCGTTCCTCATATTTCTCACGCGAGTGTCCGCCCTTCTCTTCTCCCTTTGCATTCTAGACTTCGTTCTTACTAATTGGCGCCTACGTGCTTGGACTTCCGACCACGTAAGCTCGGATCTTTCCGGGTACCAGCCTCTCCGTTGCATGACCGACCAATTTGACCAACTACACATCAACCAATCTAATTAATCAATTTGTTTCAATCGTTTTCCTCTTACGAGGGCACTTTCTTTACATTCGCGTCGAGCATTCACTAGTCGATATCTTAGTTCTTCTCGTTTCGTCAACATGTAAGTCTGAGGGTGTATAATCCTCTTTTATTTATTGTATTTTATTTATTGAATCATCGTTGTAAGATTTATGTCGAAAACACCGTTAAAACCGATTTCTAAAACCGTGCTTTAAAACTCTGTTTTTGCGGATTTCCAGTAGACAGACGTCGAGAAAAGACGCAGCAACTGCTGCGCCTCTTCGAAGGAGCGCAGTTCCTGCTGCGCCTCTTCGTGAGGCTGCCGCAGTTCCTGCTTCTTTTCTTCTTCCTTCGTCCTCTGTAATTCGTGTGTTTGTTATTTGCTTTCATTCGTTTTCTTTAATCCTCGTTCACATGATAGTTTAATAATCACATGTATATAATTAATCATGTTTAATTCATCGCTAATCCGACTTAAATCCCAAGTAATCTCATATTTGCGGGTTTTCGTCATTCGATTCAAACTCGGGTTTTGGAGGTTCGATTCATCCATATTGAATCTCTGGAATTCGTCATTGATACATTCTAACCTGTCTTTTATCATATTCATTGTTAATTCGTCGCATTCATCATGTTTAATCTAAATAATTTGTTTAGTTAGTTTGTTAATATCGTTCATCCATGTAATTAATCCGTCTAATTTCCGTCTCATTCATGTTTATTGTTTTTATGACCATCCGTCACATGTAATTAACCTGTTAATCACTTTCATCCGAGTAATTATTATCAATTAATCCATAAAATTAACAATTAACATTAACGATTTGCAGTTCCGGCTTCACAGCCAGAACTCACCCTTTGAAACAGACGCAAAGAATCGCTGCGCCTCTTCCGAGAGGCGCGATCTCTGCTTGCTTTGTTCGAGATGAGTTCTCCACTCGAACTCCGTTTCGCGCTTGACCTAGTTTAATTAGTCCATGTATTAACTGACTATTGTCCGTAATATCACGCTAATTCCTGTTCGTAATTTATTCTTTTATTCTTTTTTCTCAAATTATCCGTTTTAAAGGTATTTTCGACATAAATCGCCTATTCCGTTGTAATTAATGTAATTTTCATTATTGTAATTCATAGTTATTGTATTTCTTTCATTGCTTGTATGTTTCACATGTAAATGAGTATTAAATCCTACTTCGACCCAATTGTATGCTAATTACGTGTCAACCGACTTAGTTAAATTCTCACATGCTAGGATTAATTCATGGATGTTGCATTGCATGCATTATAACCGACGGTATATCAAGTATAGAGAACTTCCCTAATCATTAGTAGAGGCCGCTATCGAGGCGGGCGGGATTAGGTGTTCGATCAAAAGAGCTTCCTAATACGTACCCTCACCCCTTACTCCAGATCTCCGTGAGCACCCGTGTTCATTGGCATCCACGAGAGTCATTCTAGACATAGAATGCTAAGGGTAACGATTGCTTAGTGTTCATGTCACTACTTTGTGTCTTGACATGACACGAGGTATTCGAACGGTTCCAATTTCCCATAAAAATTGGTGGCGACTCCTTACAAAATGCAAACGCTTGTCCCCGTTTCCCACCAAGCGCCCCCGTGGGCGGCCCGCTGTCCACACAAAGATAAACAACTGCTTTCTAACTACTATAACTAGGAAAGTCGGGATCATATCCACAGGGAGATTAAGATGTGTCCTACTTGGTAACTAAAGTCTATCTAAATAACAATTCGAGGGTTGTTTTGTTTATTTACTAAACTACAGGTAGTGTAAGAAACAGAAATAAAGAGTAGAAACTAGGTCTAAATATAGTAAGAGAAACAACTAGGATTGTCGGTTCACCATGGTAACACAATAATTATGCCAGATCTAATAATCTAATTAAAACTGTCTCAAAACCATGGCTCCCCTAAATCCTAGTAGGGAGAATTAGCTACGCTTCATCGTGAAAATAACAATAATCAATATGACAATCAAAATGAACATAACGAATAAATAGGAATAGCAATTAAGCATGAATAATAATAAAAAAACAAGAATAAGGAAGAAAGGAGGTGCAAAGGAAAAGAGATTTTAAGAAAGAATGAAGGTTAATTAATTACCGAATAAAAGACAGAATTACAAGTCTTCAGATCCAAAATTGAGAGAAAACAAAAGTACGTAGAGACGGTTTTTTAAGCAGAGAGAAAGATGACCTAATATATATACAAAGTCTCTCTTAAATAATAAGAGGAGTTAATTATTACCCAAGCAACTAATAGGCTGAAAATAGAAAAGCCAAAATTCGGTCAGATCCAAAAACCTGTCGATCGACTAGTTGAATAGTCGATCGACCAAAACAACACTTCCGTCTGGTTAACTTAGTCAATCAACCAAGAAAACTGTCGATCGACCAAAACAACAACATAAAAGCATAGTTCCTTCTTGTCTTCACGCATCCAAACGAAATGACTTTTGAGCGTGTTTCCTTCCAATGTCAAGAATGCAACTCCATAAATTGGATTTGGCTTGTATACACTCACGTGGGCCAATATCCCGCGTGAAACATAATAAGACCCAAAGTAGCCGAAACAAGGGATAATAGTAGCCTACGCTACTCAAAATGGCATAGAAATGCATGCAAAATAATAGAATATGTATCGCATGCATGAAACCTCCCCAAACCAAAACCTTGTTTGTCCCCAAGCAAGCAATAGACACGAGACACAAAAGAGGACTAATGGAACGGTATACAATCTTAGAGCTAGCTACACTTTTGACTCGTACAAATCATTTAATGCAATAAATCAATGCCATAGTAAATAATCAAATGCAAACGAGTTAAATGAATGATAAAGCTACTTAACCGTCGACCCTGCAAGACTTGTATATATAGGACTCTCAAGGACCGCTCATCACTCATTTAAAGAACATGGTGAGTATGTTGTAAGATAGAAAGAAATGAATCCACTCACCTAACTGCGACCTATAAGAACATGCATGCAATTTAACATGATACTTATCTCTACCAACCGTACATACGCACTACAACCAAACTGGACCAAGACACATGACGAGGACTTATATATAGTGTGAAGTGAGGTAATTGGGTAAAAAGGGGCAAAGTAATTTTGATATATGGAGGTCATTTTGATACGCACTCCAACCAAACTGGACTAAATAATAAGCTCATCCAGCTTTGCAAACCCAGTACAACAGGGTTATTTTATTGTGACAAGGTCATTAAATCACCATGAAAACATCATAAAAGTTCCTGCAACTAGTATGGTAATGACAAGTCTTCCATATTAAGACTCTAGTTCGGCAAAGTGATAAAGATAATTGCATGCCAATATGACAAGAATCAAGGAAGGTTTCATATCATGTCATAACTCATTACCCATACTCACAATAATACAGCATGTATATTATAAAGAATATAACTCCATATATTTCTACGTATGTGGTAATTTAATAATGATTAGAGTATAAGCCGTAAAGTAACTAAATTTTGTTTTGTTATTTTGCATGATGGCAAACGCAGCGAATAAGCAAATTATGCATCAAATTCACATAATATCCAAAATAAATTATAGTTCGCAACATACAAAGTTAGAACGGAAATTTAAGTTTTCATATTCAAGGAAGACATAGGTGATTGCTCGCTTTGATACCAACTGTAAGTTTTATAGTCTAAAATTAACATGTTCTAGTCTATTAATAAATATGTATAAACTGAATGCGGAGACGATAAAAGAGATCGATTATTTACCTCCAACCATTGTTTAAATTTATTAATCCGCCTTAATGAAAAACCCAATTTCTTATACCCCAGATCTGACTTGGCTTCCAAACTCCCAGCCTCACAATTCAGATGATGATGAATTTTCTTAATGAGGTAGGTTTAGTGAACCTTAATGAGAATAAATATTTACCCTTTATATAGACTCTTGCCATCAAAGAGTCAACTGAACAGCTTCCTAAATTAAGTGGTAAAGTTATGAGAGATAATAGTGGGAACGGAATCCTAGGTAAATCCCACCATATAATAGACCAACTTAATCTCCATAAAATAATTTAATTAAATATTAATATAATACCTATTTTATTTTATGGAATATTTTACAGAGTATTGTTCAGTGGATGAATGTCAGGCATAAAAGTTCTGATCTTATGACTAAACACCTATGAATTGTAAACAAAAGAACAAAGAAGCATCGGAAGACTGGTTTATTTGCAGCTTAATAACTATTTTCTATAACCTTTGGAAGGAGAGAAATGTAAGGATGTTCACTAATACGAAAGGGGGACCGATAGCATTGCTAATAAAATAAAATATCTTTTATCGCATTTCGCTTTCCATATAGGAATCAGACTACTAGCCAGTAACTCAGTATGTAATCCAACATCTAATAGTTGCTAGATTCCAATACTCGTCTCTCATTTTGTAAGATATTATCTATTTTCATTTCTCTGAGGATGAATATAGATATACTTTTTCTTGCAAAAAAAGAAGTCTTATTAACAATGAAACAAATAAAAATAGACGAAGAATAAATTGGCCATCATTTTATTATCAATAAAACAAGTACAAAAAGACGATGAGAAATTCAGTGTAAGGGTGAAATACATTATTAAACACCCACATAAGTTAAACTCAAAGTCAAAAACCTAAAACAAAAAAGTGAAATTATGGCCAATCACTAAATAACATTTCGTTTTACACTGGGGCCGAAACATTGTCCTCGTCACTTGTCATCTGCATATGTTTCAACAAATTGTTAATGTAAGTATTAAACAATACACCATTATGAAAAACAATATCACAAATTTTAGAGCAAGAAATTATTTTAAAATCATTAAACGATAAAAATGGAAAATGAGATGGAGAATAACCCTCTAACATACTCTTTCCGTCCCATTTTTGGAGGATTTAAGGAAAATTAGTTAACTACCAGCTTTACCCCCTCACATTAAATAAGAGCTAACATATTAATTTAATAATGGTTATAGCGTTTGGTTAGTTATCTAGGTAAAATATTGGATAATTGAAAATTTTCATTACTAGATTTAGAAAGGTAACAACTAAATTGAGATGAAATTTAAAGGGAAAGGAGGACAATAAAAGTGTCATGGAGGGGAGTAGAATACATAAGGACCATTAAAATAGTTCACCTACATAAGGTATGTGACTGATACCAAATTTCTATAACACTCGGTGATTAGGTTATTGTGACCAATTAGGTAATTAATACGTAATTTTACATAAATATTAGTGTAAAGTCATCTTTAGATGATTTAGTCACGTACACGAGAGGAGGATAAGTAGTGAAATATAAAATGGATGGCTTTAAATTGTCGAGTGAGGAAGAGGCAACCATTTTGCACAACAAAGATTTCACGTTAGTTGAGTATACGATATGTTACCAAGAAAATTATATGAATGCTAATTTTGAATTACTTGGTAGTATGAGCCTAATACATGAGACATATTTATATAAGCTACACTCTTTCACTAAGATATTGCATGATATTATCCATGATTTATGAATAATGAAAAATCAATGGAAGTTATAATAATAGTATAATATTATGAAATTGACCATATATCTTCTATTTTGCATTAATATACAATAAAATCGGTTAGATTAAGAATATAGCGATTGTATTCTATTTTGATTATCATAGTAATGAGAACATATGGTTCATTACCTTTTCAGGGAGGTTTGCTACCCATTTTGCAATAAAGGGACGAATGGAAATATGTCCTTTTTTGTGTGCGTGTGTTACTTTAAAGGGGATTTTTTTAATAAGTAAAATTATTTTCTAATAATAAAACCCTGAAAAATGTCGATGAACTAAACCTAGTCTGATAATTTTTTCGTTTGCATTTTATTATACTCGTACTCTAGTTTATTTAATTTACTTCACAATATTTGGGTTGTGCTCTCAACGTTGAGTTTGATATTATTGACTTGTACTTGATCCATAATTTTTTTGGTCATCGACCTATACACATATGCTATAATAAGTCGTAACATATTGGTATGGATTCAACCGATTGTATTTCGTTTCTTATATTCAGTTTTTCTATGCGCTCTATTTTGATTGTTGTTGGTTTTTAATTATTTGACTAATTGTACAGCAGTGATGGATTTAAAGAGGGTAGTAGCTAGGGGCACTAGCCCCCGTTGATCAAGAAATTCAAAATTTTAGTTAATATTTTTGAAATTTTTAAAATTTACATTAAGCCATAATTTGTTTGCCCATGTTGGAAATTTTGCCCTCTCGAACTGCAAATCCTGACTCCAGCACTGTTGTCAGTATTATGATTGATTTATTTCAAGGACAAAATTATAGAACCTGATAATTATTAAACACAAATTTGGACAAAATTAGCTTAGATTACATAAGACAAATACATAACAGATACACATAACACAAGGCATCATAATGCAACTTGGTCCATATCATACAATCAATCAATAGATATCCAATCCACCAATGGAACAGAATAGTAATTTCGTCCTTATTTATTAGTTATCTATTCTTTTGAAATAGAAATCAAACAAAGAAAAGTGATAAATATTTAATAAATCGATAAAATAATACTTCAAATTATACATCAAAAAAATAATTGTGACTTATATAGTCGATTAGATGCCTCCCTGGAAATATTTTCACTATCGTCATCTTCATCAGATGCCTATGAAAGAATATCTTCTTCTTTTTCTTCTTCTTCTTCTTCTTCTTCTTCTTCTTCTTCTTCTTCTTCTTCTTCTTCTTCATCGTCATCAGATGCTGGCAACAAAATATCTTCTTCATCGTCATTGGAATCATGATTGGATTCATCCATTGCAAGCTAGAATCGACAAAGAGAACGCAGATGACTTATGTGAGCCACTTTAGTATGCTGACATGACATCCTAACCAATTTGATAGTAACCCCAGAAACATTATTATTGTTGTTGTTGTTGTTGTTGTTGTTGTTGTTGTTGTTGTTGTTGTTGTTGTTGTTGTTGTTGTTGTTGTTGTTGTTATTATTATTATTATTATTATTATTATTATTATTATTATTATTATTATTATTATTATTATTTATTATATATAAAAACTGGAAGTTGTATTAAGAATAATCAAAATGTTTACAACAAACCGCAAACATTTATTAGTCAATCAAAAGTTTACAAGAAATTGGTGGGCAGCCGAGATATAATCTGGGCGCCAACTCCCTTAGCAATAGCAAAGCTAAGTCTAGTAAAAATAAAATTAGCAGCGCGAGCACCGGCATCCTGGGACACAGAAAATTTCTTAATCCGCTTGAGTTAGGCAACAACATCTGTCCCCAACTCTCCCAAAAAAGAGAAAGAAAAAGGTAAGAACCCATAGCCAACTGCCTCACACAAGCTCTGATACTTGGTGCATTTGAGCTGAGCCGCATCAACTACCACACGCTCGAGCGTAAAGTCAGACATCACGGACTGAGTCAAAGGAGATGACACACAGATCCCATCCCATGTCCCAAGAATAAAGCAAAAGATCCACCAGGCGCAGGGGCCTATCATGCCCATCGATCAAACCAATATCCACTTCCTTACTAACAGAGATTCCATAGTGGAAATAGATGTCAGAAAGGGTGTCGCGAACAAGGTTATGTCGATGCTTGATACCAACAATACCAGCACACGACACGGCAAGATCTCCGTATATATCTAGACCTGGCAAAATGGGTCAGACCCGAATGACCCGACCCGAAAAGGCTGACCCGAGACCCGAAAATGACCCAAACTTGCTTGACCCGAATATGACCCGAAACCCGAATTAACCCGACCCGACCCAGACCCGACTCGAGTATTGTCTGACCCAATGTTGACCCGACCCGAGGTGACCCAGCCTGAAAAGACCCGACTCATAATTGACCCGATCCCAAATGTCTTGAAGTGGCCCAAAATGACCCAAAACGACTAGTACAAAATCATATTAATATTATACATATCAAAATAAAGTTTCATTGGTTACAATAGTTCCTAATAAATAGTTAAATTTGCAAAATAATACTTCTTAATCAAAATAGTACTAACTTAAGTGCTTAACCATTAACTCAAAAACAACCCTACCCAAAATGACCCATACCCGAAATGACCCAACAACAGGTCACCCGAAACCCGAAAGTGACCCGACCCGACCCGAAATGTGTAACACACCCAAAATGAACCTACCCAAACTGACCCGACCCATACCCGACCCGAGTGACCCATTTCACCAGGTCTATATATATCCCCATCAAAGACCCGCGAACAAGCAGAACATGGTCCAGGCACAACTAACAAAGGAATAGCCAGTCGATAGCTAAGCACACACCAATAAGTGCTCCCGTTCATAGTCTGCCATAACCCAGAAATAGGGACCGCCTTAAGCTAATCAAAAGTGTGGGAACCATGGTGAGACTTCTACAAAGCTACCTGACGAGAAGTCAAAGAGAACTCAGATTCTGCAGTAGCAACAACTTTCGAGAAATATATGTCTGCCAATTTCTTCATAAGTTTTGGGGCAGCGATGTCACTCAGGTTACTCAAAAGGTCAGAACCTGTAGTCTCATTAAACAATCTCACGACATTATCAAAGGTGGGTCCATGTGCCAGAATACCAAAAGGGCAGAGAAGTTTAGCCTGCAACCTAGCAGACTGCAAACAGGAAGCAAGGAAGGCATAATGAAGAACATCCCCAGCAACATAGACACCAAGCCCCCCCAAATGAAAGGGGAAGGTAGCAAGTCGCCACCGCTTGTCTCCATAATAATAATAATAATAATAATAATAATAATAATAATAATAATAATAATAATAATAATAATAATAATAATAATAATAATAATAATAATAATAATAATAATAATAATAATAATAATAATAACAATAATAATAATAATAATAATAATAATAATAATAATAATAATAATAATAATAATAATAATAATAATAATAATAATAATAATAACAATAACAATAACAATAACAATAACAATAACAATAACAATAATAACAATAACAATAATAATAATAACAATAACAATAATAATAATAATAATAATAATAATAATAATAATAATAATAATAATAATAATAATAATAATAATAATAATAATAATAATAATAATAATAATAATAATAATAATAATAATAATAATGAAAGCTGCGTGCATCCCTTTATAATAAAAGCTGCGCGCATCCCTTTATAAAAAAAAAATAAAAAAAAAAAAATAATAATAATAATAATAATAATAAAATAATAATAATAATAATAATAATAATAATAATAATAATAATAATAATAATAACAATAACAATAAAAATAACAATAATAATAACAATAATAATAACAATAACAATAATAATAACAATAATAATAATAATAATAGTGTGGAGCTCGTTCAGTGGTCTATATCTTCGTTGGATCGTTTGCTGTCTTTGGGCCTTCGCACTGTGAAATCTATTCCTCCTAAGTGTCGTCTT
This sequence comes from Silene latifolia, assembly GCF_048544455.1. Taxonomy (NCBI): domain Eukaryota; kingdom Viridiplantae; phylum Streptophyta; class Magnoliopsida; order Caryophyllales; family Caryophyllaceae; genus Silene; species Silene latifolia. The sequence goes on along the minus strand of NC_133533.1, from coordinate 31,541,964 downwards.
GGGTTTGCTCGGGTTTTGAAAGGGGCCTTGGATGCGGTGTTTGATGCCCCTAGTGATCTCTCCCGCTGGGTTCGTTTGCTTGCTTTACCTCTTTGTTTGCTCAGGACTTTCGCTCCTCGGAGTAATCATGAGTGTCGGTCTGCTATTCGGCGTCAGCATCAGGAGGAGAGTATTGCTGGGCTATTCTTGCTTGGGGACACCTGGGGGGTTTGCGGTTATTACGGGAGTGCTTTGATGAGGGTTCTTCTTCTTTTTTCGTGGATGAGGATCTCGAGTTGAGTGACCTTAACCTCCGCCAATGCCGGCGGAAGATATCGATGGCCATTATACTCGCTGCGTCTTGCTTTCTTCCTCTGGGGTCGCCCCCTACTCCGATGCCACTCTCGTGGCCCTGCGTGAGAAGCATCCTGTCGCCCCGCCTCCTTCATTGCCTCCTCTGTCTGGGGATCATCATCCTCTGGTTGCCTCTTCCGCGGTGGTCTTGGATATGATTCGGAGCTTCCCTCGTGGTACTTCTTGTGGGAGGGATGGTTTTCGTGCTCAACACCTTATGGACTGTTTGAGTGGCGCTGCTGTGGCTATCTCCGATGATTTGATCACTTCTATTGCTAGGGTGGTTAATCTTTTTCTTGAGGGTCGGTGCCCTCTTCCTCTGGGTGAGTACATTGCCAGCGCTCCTCTCACACCACTCGTTAAACCGGGTGGTGGAGTTCGTCCTATTGCTGTCGGTACGGTCTGGAGACGGCTTGTCTCTAAGGTTGGTGCTTCTATGGTTGGCCCGTCTTTATCTTCTTATTTTGATGGGCTTCAGTTCGGGGTGGGTGTGTCCGGTGGAGGAGAGGCTATCTTGCATGCCTTGAATCGGCTCATTGAGGCTCGGGGGGAACAGGTGGGGCTTTCCATGTTGCTGGTTGATTTCCAGAATGCGTTCAACCTTGTTGACCGTTCGACCATGCTTCAGGAGGTCCGACGTCGGTGCCCGGCTCTTTCCCGTTGGGTGGAGTTTTGTTATTCCAGCCCGGCCCGCCTTTTTTATGGGGAGCACTGCTTGTGGTCTTGTCAGGGTGTTCAGCAGGGTGATCCGTTGGGGCCTTTGCTTTTCGCGTTGGTTTTGCATCCCTTGGTTTGCAAGATCCGGGACACTTTTGACCTCACTTTGCAGGCATGGTACTTAGATGATGGCACCGTTGTGGGAGATACTTTGGAGGTGGGGAAGGTGTTGGACTTGATTAGGTTGGATGGCCTTCGTTTTGGTTTACACCTAAATGTCTCCAAGACGGAGGTCTTTTGGCCTGTTGAGGATCCACGGAGCCGGCTTCCGGGGGTTTTCCCCACTTCTATTTCTCGGCCATTGCGCGGTGTTACGCTTTGGGAGGACTGTCACAAGATTGTCCCGATTTTAGCAAAGTGAGATTGTGGCGACGAGAGTAACTAAGACCATTGAGCTGATGGACTTGGTTGCGAGGATTGAGGACCCGCAGTGTGAGTTGCTTCTTCTTCGAGCTTGTACTGGTATATCTAAGCTTTACTTCTCTCTTCGTACTTGCTCCCCTAGTGTTTTTGGGTCTGTCCATCTTCCTTTTGATGCCGCTCTGCGTTCTAGCTTGGAACGTATTGTCACCGCGTCGGGGCGGGTTATGGGAATTGGCGGTGGCGCCTTGCTACATTCCCTTTTCATCTGGGTGGCCTTGGTGTTTATGCGGTCGGAGATGTTTTGTTCTATGCTTTTATTGCGTCCCGCTTGCGATCTGGGTTTGCGAGCTAAGCTCCTCGGCCCTTCTCGTGTTGTAGCCTGCTGGCCTGCTTTTGATGATGCCGCACAGGTGTTTACTGCAACTACAGGTTCTGATATATTAGGTCGCCCTAGTGAAATTGCTGCCCCCAAACTTATGAAGAAATTGGCAGACATTTATTTCACGACGGTTGCTACTGCCTCAGAGTCTGTTTTTTCTTTGACACCTCGCCAGATCGCTCTATGGCAGTCTCAGCAGGGTTCTCACTCCTCTGATTGGTTGCGTGCGGTTCCTATCTCGGGGTTGGGGCGGACTATGAACGGAGGACTTACCGTAGTGTCTTTGGGTACCGTCCTGGTGTTCCGTTATTCTCGGTATCTAGGCCCCGTCCCGCTTGCTCTCGGGTTTTTCTTTGGGGATGTTTTTGGGGACCACGCTGTTTCTTGTATTGGTATTGTGGGCGTTAAACATCGGCATAACCTTGTCCGGGACACTCTCTTCGACATCTGCTATAGATCCGGTATTTCGCGGGAAGGAGGTTGATATCGGTTTGGTTGATGGGCATGGTGGCTCTCTTCGTCCTGCGGATTTATTGCTTTATTCTTGGGACAGGGGCGTGATGTGTGCGTCGACCGACGGGTTCTTCACCTTTGACTCGACCGGGTTGGCGATTTTGTCTTGGGCGGGTTGTAGCCGATCTTTGCTCGGCGAAAGTGTGCTAAGTATGGGGATTTGTGCGCGGTAGCGGGTTATGGTTTCCTACCTTTCTCTTTCTCTTCACTCGGGGAGTTGAGTTCGGATCTTTGTTGCCTTGCTCAAGCGGATCCAGAAATTCTCGGTATCTCGGGATCTTTGGGGCTCGGGTAGCCGCTTACATTTTTACTCGTATTAGCTTTACTATTGCTAAGGGTGTGGGAGCCCAGATTGTCTCTCGGCTCCCCACCAATTTCATGTAAACATTTTGTTTTTATTATAATGAAAGCTGCGCGCATTTTATAAAAAAAAAAAAAAAAATAATAATAATAATAATAATAATAATAATAATAATAATAATAATTCACGGTCTCTAGGCCTTGTCCAGCTTGCTCTCGGGATTTTGCTGATGATGTTTTTGGGGACCATGTTGTTTCTTGTACTGGTACTGTGGGCGTTAAACATCGGCATAACCTCGTCCGTGACACTCATTTCGACATCTGCTATAGATCTCGTATTTCTGCGGGAAAGAAGGTTGATGTTGGTTTGGTTGACGGGCATGGGAGTTCTCTTCGTCCTGCGGATTTGATGTTTTATTCTTGGGACAGGAGGCGTGATGTGTGCGTTGACTTGACCGGGTCTTCTCCTTCGACTCAGACTGGGATGACGAATTTTGTGCCTGGCCGGGTTGTTGTTGATGCTGCTCAGCGTAAGTGTGCTAAGTATGGGGATTTGTGCGCGGCAGCGGTTATGGTTTTCTTCCTTTCTCTTTCTCATCACTTGGGGAGTTGGGTTCGGATGCTGTTGCCTTGCTCAAGCGTATCCAGAAAGTCTCGGTATCTCAGGATGCGGGGGCTCGGGTGGCCGCTTACATTTTTACTAGACTTAGCTTTGCTGTTGCTAAGGGTGTGGGAGCCTAGCTTGTTTCTCGGCTCCCCACCAATTTCATGTAAACTTTTGTTTTTCATTAAATGAAAGTTGCGCGCATCCTTCTAATAAAAAAAAAAAAAAAAAAAAATAATAATAATAATAATAATAATAATAATAATAATGAAAGCTGCGCGCATCCCTTTATAATAAAAGTTGCGCGCATCCCTTTATAAAAAAATTAATAATAATAATAATAATAATAATAATAATAATAATAATAATAATAATAATAATAATAATAATAATAATAATAATAATAATAATAATAATAATAATAATAATAATAATAATAATAACAATAATAATAACAATAATAATAACTATAATAATAACAATAATAATAATAATAACAATAATAATAATAATAACAATAACAATAACAATAACAATAACAATAACAATAACAATAACAATAACAATAACAATAATAATTATAATAATAATAATACTAATAATAATAATAATAATAATAATAATAATAATAATAATAATAATAATAATAATAATAATAATAATAATAATAATAATAATAATAATAATAATAATAATAATAATAATAATAATTCACGGTCTCTAGGCCTTGTCCAGCTTGCTCTCGGGATTTTGCTGATGATGTTTTTGGGGACCATGTTGTTTCTTGTACTGGTACTGTGGGCGTTAAACATCGGCATAACCTCGTCCGTGACACTCATTTCGACATCTGCTATAGATCTCGTATTTCTGCGGGAAAGAAGGTTGATGTTGGTTTGGTTGACGGGCATGGGAGTTCTCTTCGTCCTGCGGATTTGATGCTTTATTCTTGGGACAGGAGGCGTGATGTGTGCGTTGACTTGACCGGTCTTCTCCTTTGACTCGGATCGGGATGACGAATTTTGTGCCTGGCCGGGTTGTTCTTGATCTTTGCTCGGCGTAAGTGTGCTAAGTATGGGGATTTGTCGCGTGGCGCGTTATGGTTTTTCTTCCTTTCTCTTTCTCATCACTTGGGAGTTGGGTTCGGATCTTTGTTGCCTTGCTCAAGCGGATCCGAAAATTCTCGCTATCTCAGGATGCGGGGGCTCGGGTGGCCGCTTACATTTTTACTAGACTTAGCTTTGCTGTTGCTAAGGGTGTGGGAGCCTAGCTTGTTTCTCGGCTCCCCACCAATTTCATGTAAACTTTTGTTTTTCATTTAATGAAAGTTGCGCGCATCCTTCTATTAAAAATAATAATAATAATAATAATAATAATAATAATAATAATAATAATAATAATAATAATAATAATAATAATAATAATAATAATAATAATAATAATAATAAAGAGAGGAGGGGAGGGCGATCGTGCGTGCGATTCCTGCGTTAGGGTTATTGCTGCTGCCGCCGGCTGCCACTAGGGTGGGTTGCCACCACATCACGCCGACTTTTGACCTCCCGTCGCCGTCGTGTGTCGCTGTGGGTGGTCCTTAGGGTTCGTGTTGCAGTTTGTTCTTCTTCGGTTTCTCGATCACGGGTTTGTCTCCGTCGGTTGCTGTCACCTGTTCTCGGCCGTCGGACGTCAATTTCGTGTCAGCTATCGACACATTGGCCGGCCTTTCCCGTGGTTGTGGTTTGTTTTCTCCTTTTCTTTTAGGGTTACGTTGTTCTGCGGCAGTTAGGGTTGCATCGGTTTTTGCTGTTTCTGTCGTGCTGCTGTGGCCATTGTTGCCGCCTGTTGTGGCCCTTCCGTTCAGCATCTCAGGCCGTCGTGGTCCATGTTTTAGGCTGCTGTGGTGGTTGCTCTTTTTGCTTATTTTTTTTTTTGTTTCGGTTTGTCTTCCTTCTCCATCTCTGCCGTCAGTCTACTGCTCCGATCATTGCTCCGGTTTTTTCACCGGTCAATCCTTGCACACTATTCGTGCTTCTCGGTTGATTGTCTGCAGGTTGCTTCGTGCTCACTGTCTTGGCTGTTGTGGGTGTTTTTTCTTTCAGTTTTCGCGTCGGTTTTTCGGTTTTTTTACTGCGGTTGTTGCTGCTGTCCTTGCTGCTATTTCTGCCACCGTGTGTGGCCTAGCAGGCTTCGTGTGCTGCTGCTGGTGGTCTGGTTGTGGTGGTTTATCGTGGTTTGTTAGTTTTTTTTACGGTTGCTTTGTCTTCTTCGAGCCTCTAGCTGCTTGTGAGTGTGCCGGTGTTGTGGTGTTCGTCCTGGTGGTGGTGGCTATATTGTTTTTCGTGCAGGTTGGTGGAGGGGTTTTTCTTCTCCCTTAATGCCTGAACTTGTGCGGTACCATTGTCCTTTTTCGGGTCTTCATGGGTGTCGGGATGGTTTCGGTAAGGGCCTTACTAAGGCAGCTTGGAAGAAACATTTGCAGGACCGACATTGTCATGACGGGGCGTTGGACCTTACGCGTACACTCTTTACGATAGTTTGACTGTTTATTCCAATGCCGAGAGTTCTTTGAGACAGATGGGGTTCTGGTTGTGTGGGGTGTGTTTTATGACCCATACTCTTGGTGCTAGATGTCGGCATAATCGGGGTGATATTGTGGAGCATCCGGAGTGTGTTGATGGCATTTACACCTTCCATATTTATGGTATTCCGAGACCTTTGGCTCCTTCTACTTCGGTTTCTTCTGATGATAGTGTGGAGCTCGTTCAGTGGTCTATATCTTCGTTGGGTCGTTTGCTGTCTTTGGGCCTTCGCACTGTGAAATCTATTCCTCCTAAGTGCCGTCTTGGGTATGCTCGGGCTTTGAAAGGGGCCTTGGATGCGGTGTTTGATGCCCCTAGTGATCTCTCCCGCTGGGTTCGTTTGCTTGCTTTACCTCTTTGTTTGCTCAGGACTTTCGCTCCTCGGAGTAATCATGAGTGTCGGACTGCTATTCGGCGTCAGCATCAGGAGGAGAGTATTGCCAGGGCTATTCTTGCTTGGGGACACACAGGGGGGGTTTGCGGTTATTACGGAGTGCTTTGATGAGGGTCCTTCTTCTTTTTATGTGGATGAGGATCTCGATTTGAGTGACCTTAACCTCCGCCAATGCCGGCGGAAGATATCAGATGGCCATTATACTGCTGCTGTACGAGTGCTTTCTTCCTCTGGGGTCGCCCCCTACTCCGATGCCACTCTTGTGGCCCTGCGTGAGAAGCATCCTGTCGCCCCGCCTCCTTCATTGCCTCCTCTGTCTGGGGATCATCATCCTCTGGTTACCTCTTCCGCGGTGGTCTTGGATATGATTCGGAGCTTCCCTCGTGGTACTTCTTGTGGGAGGGATGGTTTTCGTGCCCAGCACCTTATGGACTGTTTGAGTGGCGCTGCAGTGGCTATCTCCGATGATTTGATCACTTCTATTACTAGGGTGGTTAATCTTTTTCTTGAGGGTCGGTGTCCTCTTCCTCTGGGTGAGTACATTGCCGCGCCCTCTCACACCACTCGTTAAACCGGTGGGTGGAGTTAAATCCTATTCTTTGTCGGTGCGGTCTGGAGACGGCTTGTCTCTAAGGTTGGTGCTTCTATGGTTGGCTCGTCATTATCTTCTTATTTTGATGGGCTTCAGTTCGGGGTGGGTGTGTCCGGTGGAGGAGAGGCTATCTTGCATGCCTTGAACCGGCTCATTGAGGCTCGGGGGGAACAGGTGGGGCTTTCTATGTTGCTGGTTGATTTCCAGAATGCGTTCAACCTTGTTGACCGTTCGACCATGCTTCAGGAGGTCCGCCGTCGGTGCCCGGCTCTCTCCCGTTGGGTGGAGTTTTGTTATTCCAGCCCGCCCGCCTTTTTTATGGGGAGCACTTTGCTTGTGGTCTTGTCGGGTGTTCGAGCAGGTGATCCATTGGGGCCTTTGCTTTTCGCGTTGGTTTTGCATCCTTTGGTTAGCAAGATCCGGGACACTTTTGACCTCACTTTGCAGGCATGGTACTTAGATGATGGCACCATTGTGGGAGATACTTTGGAGGTGGGGAAGGTGTTGGACTTGATTAGGTTGGATGGCCCTCGTTTTGGTTTACACCTAAATGTCTCCAAGACGGAGGTCTTTTGGCACTCGTTGAGGATCCACGGAGCCGGCTTCCGGGGGTTTTTCCCACTTCTATTTCTCGGCCATTGCGCGGTGTTACAGATTTGGGAGGACCACAAGATTGTCCTGGTTTTAGCAAAGAGATTGTGGCGACGAGAGTAACTAAGACCATTGAGCTAATGGATTTGGTTGCGAGGATTGAGGACCCGCAGTGTGAGTTGCTTCTTCTTGAGCTTGTCTTGGTATTTCTAAGCTCTACTTCTCTCTTCGCACTTGCTCCCCTAGTGTTTTTGGGTCTGTTCATCTTCCTTTTGATGCCGCTCTGCGTTCTAGCTTGGAACGATTGTCACCGCATCGGGCCGGGTTTTGGGATTGGCAGTGGCGCCTTGCTACATTCCCTTTTCATCTTGGTGGCCTTGGTGTTTATGCGGCGGAGATGTTTTGTTCTATGCTTTTATTATTGCGTCCCGCTTGCGGTCTGTTTGGTTTGCAAGCTAAGCTCCTCGCCCTTCTCGTGTTGTAGCCGCTGGCCCTGCTTTTGATGATGCCGCACGGTGTTTATGCGACTACGGGTTCGATATATTGGGTCGCCCTAGTGAAATTGCTGCCCCCAAACTTATGAAGAAATTGACAGATATTTATTTCACGACGGTTGCTACTACCTCAGAGTCTGTTTTTTTTCTTTGACACCTCGCCGGATCGCTCTTTGGCGCCTCGGCAGGTTCTCACTCCTCCGATTGGTTACGTGCGGTTCCTATCTCGGGGTTGGGGCGGACTATGAACGGAAGGACTTACCGTAGTGTCTTTGGGGTATCGTCCGGGTGTTCCGTTATTCTCGGTATCTAGGCCCGTCCTGCTTGCTCTCGGGTTTTTCTTTGGGATGTTTTTTGGGACCACGCGGTTTCTTGTCTTTGTACTTTGTGGGCGTTAAACATCGGCATAACCTTGTCCGGACACTCTCTTCGACATCTGCTATAGATCCGTATTTCTGGGAAGGAGGTTGATATCGGTTTGGTTGATGGGCATGGTGGCTCTCTTCGTCCTGCGGATTTATTGCTTTATTCTTGGGACAGGGGCGTGATGTGTGCGTCGACCGACGGTTCTTCACCTTTGACTCAGAGGGTTGGCGGATTTTGTGCCGGGCCGGGTTGTCGCTGATGCTGCTCAGCGAAAGTGTGCTAAGTATGGGGATTTGTGCGCGGTAGCGGGTTATGGTTTCCTACCTTTCTCTTTCTCTTCACTTGGGGAGTTGAGTTCGGATGCTGTTGCCTTGCTCAAGCGGATCCAGAAATTCTCGGTATCTCAGGATGCTGGGGCTCGGGTAGCCGCTTACATTTTTACTCGTATTAGCTTTACTATTGCTAAGGGTGTGGGAGCCCAGATTGTCTCTCGGCTCCCCACCAATTTCATGTAAACCTTTATTCTTATTTTAATGAAAGCTGTGCGCATCCCTTTATAATAAAAAAAAAAAAAAAAAAAATAATAA
>NC_133533.1:31487421-31532660 GCF_048544455.1 Silene latifolia | reverse complement strand
CTCTACCTTATCACCACCAATCCCGACGTCGATCACCTCGCCGGAGCACAGCGCCACCGTCGCCGACGTATCCATGATTCACTCATTTTCCCATCATCACTCATCACCATCTCCACCCACGCCGATCACCAACAACGCCAACTCTGGCGCCGCCGATCACCAGTAACCGTTGAATCACTGACGAATCCGACAATAACATTGAACACCACAAATCCCCAACATAATTGGATTCTCAAATCCCACATCCCGATTCTCCTTCCTCCAATTAAAATCCGCCTCCTCGACCACCCTGTCTCCACCATCTTCCTAACCAATCAACTCTTATCCATTGAACTCCTTACCTCCGTCGGTTCCCGCAAATATTACTCGCCGGAAAATAAAGCTAAAAGGCGTATGTCAAAATCACATATCTAATCTGATTATTTTGATTTTTACAAATGAATTAAGAAATATGATCCCTAAAATTCACCATTTTAAACAAACCTTGTTTCAATTATTCGTCTGTATTGAAAAATTATTGTATGAATTGAGCTTGAAGATGATTCGATAATTAGACAACGAAGTTGAGATGCTTAATTGTGACTTTCATTGATTTATGAACTTCCGGGGAGATTGGAAATGCTTTTGGCATGTCACGTGCTACATTGTGAGCGTGACTTTTGAGAAATGTTTGTATATAATTATTTTAATCAAAGAGTGTATCTATGATTTGGATTTTTTTTTTATTTGGGGTTGATTTTTTTATGTATCGAGTTATATATTCGCGTATCTAGTTCACACATTTGTGTATATGGAATACTATTTTGCGTATTTAGTTAGTTCGTATTTTTTGTGTCACATAGGGAGAAAATATATGTTAAATACACTTTTTTTTATACATAACAAAATCTTAGGTACACTAAAATTTAAGGTAGATACACTTTTTTTCATAATTTTATATACATATTTTTACCAAATCCAAGATACATTATATCATAGGTTCGTTTTTTTTCACGACTTCTAGATACATTTTATTTCATCGTAGGTACATTTTTGTCCACTTACAATTAATGTATCTGATATTATAATTAATGTATCTGATAATATTTTTAACGTATCTAAAATAAATACACCCTTAATTGCATAACTAATTTCTCTGTAATCATTACCTTCTCAATAACATCAAAAGTAGAGGCAGATTTATCACTTCTCGGATTAAACTTTCAACCCAAAATAAAAAAGAGAGCATAAGCATACAACATTTTGATCCAAATACGGAGCAATTTTTTGTAATTAAAATTCACACAATTTATGGCGCGCCGAAGGTGTACTTTCGAACAAATCACCAGCATGAATGTCCACCACGTCCGTACTTCCTTCACCGCATTTGTTGAATCCCCCACCGCAAGCGCACTGAGAACTTTGTCGCCGAGGCCAACACTCACCGTCTTGCTCAGGTTATGGCTTCGAAGACCTCCATCACAGACTAACACCACACCACTACCAACACCATGTGTTCTGACGATAACCACCACACCTCCACCATCAACATCGACACAACCCACCCAAAAAAAACTAAACTCAACCCAGAACGGTGGCTTCGGTTGTTGTCCATTCACATACTTCAATATTCTCCCAAATCCATGAATTCAATTACTTTTTAGATCTCATGGGTTGCTGCCGCCTTCAAATTAGGGTGGTTGAGGGTCGTGGTAATGGTTGGTGAGCGACATAGTTGTGCGGCGATGGTGATCGGCTCCTCGCCTGAGTCGTGAAGGTGATTGTGTATGTTGCCGGCGTGATTTGTTGATCGTCGACGATGATTGGTGATTGGGTATTTGGTTGTTCATGTGTTAGTGGTAATTAGATGCGTGGTAATGGGTAATGACGAGTTCTGTTGGATGAATGAACTCTTGCCTCAATATTTTATTTTATTACAGACCCTTGCTTGATTTTAATCTTACGATTATAGACCGTTCTCACTGAGTGGTCGTTCTCACCGGATCCTAAATCTATATATATATATATATATAGAGCAAAGTTCTTCTAAGTCCCTTTTTTTTTTTGAGTCCATAAGTCCCTCCCATAACCCTTGGATCATGCATGGTGGAAGGTTGAGATTGAAAGCAAAAAACACTTAACACTAATGAATTCACTTCTCTCTCTAGTTTTAATAATACATTCATTATCATACACAATTAACACCATATTTTGTCTTATACTTCAAAGTTTATGAAAATTTTGTTAACATTTTTCCTGTTTCGGTTTTTTTCGTTTTTTTTTTTTCGAGACAAGTTTTCGACTGTTTCGTTTTTTTTTTTCGAGACAATTGTAATTTTACGAGTGTAATTCTAACAGCAAAAAGTGTAATTTTAAGAAATATTTTCGAGAATTTAGCATTTTACAAGTTTAACTTCAATCTTTTCCGAGTGATTTTAACGAATAATATTTTGAATTTTTGTCATTTTATCACAAGTTATTGTAATTTAGCATTTTACGAGTGTTATTTTAATGACAAAAAGTGTTATTTTAGTCCAGGTAAGTGTAATTTCAGTCCAATGAGATTGTTATTTTTAGTCAAGGAGAATGTAATTTTAGTCCAGAAAAGTGTAGTTTTAGTCCAGAAAAGTATAATTTCAGTCCACAGTCCATAGTCCATTGAGAGTATAACATTAGTCCAATGAGAATATGAGAATATGACCAAGTCCATTAAGAGTGTAATTTTAGTCCAATAGAGGTAAATGTAATTCTAACAGAAAAAAGTGTAATTCTAACAACAAAAAGTGTAATTCTAACAACAAAAGGTGCAATTTTAGCCGAAAAAAGTGTTATTCTAGTAAAAAAAGTGTAATTTTAACAGAAAAAAGTTTAATTCTAACAACAAAAAAGTGTATTCTAACAACAAAAATTGTAATTCTAACAACAAAAAGTGTAATTTTAGCCGAAAAAAGTGTTATTCTAGCAAAAAAAAAGTGTAATTTTAACAGAAAAAAGTGTAATTCTAACAACAAAAAAGTGTAATTTTAGCCGAACAAAGTGTTATTATAGCAAAAAAAAGTATAATTCTAACAACAAAAAGTGTAATTTTAGCCGAAAAAAGTGTTATTCTAGCAAAAAAATGTATAATTTTAACAGAAAAAAGTGTAATTTTAATGGAGAAAAGTGTGATTTTAACAGAAAAATGTGTAATTCTAACAACAACAAAAAATGTAATTTTAGCAGAAAAAGTGTAATTTTAGTCGAAAAAAGTGTTATTCTAGCAGGAAAAAGTGTTATTCTAGCCGAAAAAAGTGTTATTCTAGCAAAAAAAAGTGTAATTTTAATAAAAAAAAAGTGTAATTTTAATGAAAAAAGTGTAATACCTTAAAAATTAAACTATATTTTAAATATATCTAAGATTAAAATCAACAAATAATCTTAGATCTATTTTGTACATCTAAAACTAAAATAAAAATATCTCACAAAATAAAAATAAGAACTAAGAAAAAAAATATAAAGAAAATATTTCATATTTAGTAGATTTAATATTAAAATCAAAATTCTTTTCAAAAACTTACAACTAAAATATACCAAAAAAATGATATAAGTCCTCCTCCCTCATCTCGTGTTTAAAAAAATGATATTTGGATCATATTTTACAACAATAACCACCACCATTCTTTTTTACAAAAATAGATAAGAAATTAAAAAAAAAAGGCAACCACACGTCCACTGTTCCACACCCATAAACAAACACAAAAGCAAAAAAAGAGAACCCCACCTCTAAAAAGTAGATCTAAAAAAGAAAAAAGAAAAGAAAAAGTCAAAAGCAAAAAAAAAGACCGTGAGATTGAAGAAAGAAGAAAAAAAAAAAGAAGAAAGAAGAAGAAAAAGTCAAAAGCAAAAAAAAAGACCGTGAGATTGAAGAAAAAACAAAACAAAAAAAACAAACTCACTGCAAAACAACCGTGAGATTGAAGAAAGAAGAAGAAAAAAAAGAAAAAAAAAAAGAAAAAAAAAAGAAGACGGCGCGGATCGGAAAAAAGAGAAGGGGAGGGCGGTGGAGGAAGGAGGTCGTGGTTGTTTGTGTGTGCGGTGGTGGACGTGTGATGGTGGTGTTGTTGTCGCGATGGGGTGTGGGGTGTGGGGTGTGCGGCTGTGTGGGGAAGGAAGGAGAGGAGGTGGTGGTCGTGTGTGCGGTGGTGGCTGTGGGGTGTGGGGGTGTGCGGCGGTGTGGTGGATGTGGGGTGTGGGGTGTGCGGCTGTGTGGGGAGTGTGGGTTGTGGTTGTGTGGTGGTGTGGTGGTGTGGCGGGAGGCGGTGGTTGCTGTGGGGTGTGCGGCTGTGTGGTGGGTGGAGTGGGGTGGTAGTGTATGAAATAGTTTGATTTTTTTTTTGTTAGGATGAGAGTATTTATTTGTGTTTTGAATTAATTTGGGTTTTAGAGAGGGAGTAGGGAAATGAATTGTGTGAATGAGAGAGAAGTTGGTGGAAAAATAAATCTTATATAGTGGATTAAAATTTAATTAGTATGGATTAGTAAAGTAGAGAGGGGAACTGTTTAATTAGACATTAACCATCCTTTTTTTTGCTTCCAATCTCAACCCTCCATCTTCCTCATCCAATGGCTATAAGGAGGACTTATGGACTCAAGTGTAAGACATGGACTCAAATGATCTTATCACTATATATATATATATATATATATATATATATATATATATAATATCATTGTTGTTGAAGACAAAGGAGTTCTGTTAATGTGGAAAGAGTTGTGAATATGAGATGGGATACGGTAGAGGAGGTTGTTTGATTAATATGTACTATGTGAAATTTATGAGATTGAAGAAGTTATATTTATAATTATTGCGTGGTAAGAACCTTGGTTTATAATGGTTTCATATCAGGTGAAGGAAAGTAGTTATATAGCTTTGTTGAGACCTTGTTAAACGATGCTGGAAATTTTTATACACGTAGTCTATTGACCAAAGGCTTGAGTCGATAGACAACATCACGAAAATTTTGTGTGTAAGATACTGTGTCAATTAGTGACACAAATAACAGCTTGTGGTCGCTCGACACACCCTGAAGGTTGGATGACTGGGCTGTTTTCACGTTTATATACGGTATTAGCTTTACATGTCTAACGATATTATAAATGCTCAAATGCTTTACTCGTTTGATATATTATGTTTTTAGTTTCTGAGAAATTACGAATTCTGTGTAGGGTTTTAATACCTATAATTATGTGAGCCGGAAACGTGAGTTACGGAACTGAGTACATTTAATATATTTTGCTCTAAAAATATGACAGATGCAATGACATCAAAAAATTAATCGGTTTAGGCTTTTGAATCACTTGATTCGGAGTCCGGATGACTAAATAGCGCCCGTTTTACAATTTTAATTTTGTAGGTGTCGTCTATACTATGGATAAGACAATTATTCAAATGATTAATTTTCGAAAATTTGGTATGTGGCAGAGACATGGAATATTAATGTGCGTGTAAAATTTTAGGTCTTGGAACCTTCTTTTCGATTGTGAGAGCAATTTAGAATTTTTGGTAAAACCGATTGAGAAATCTGCTAAATCTGTCAGTCTGTTTGTAAAAATTTTATCGCCTGTTTTTATTTCGAATCTGCAAAAATGCTGAAAAGAGACTCCTATTATTTTCAAACCCAGAGTCTGCACAAAACCTTTCATAAATTTTCGACGTACGGTTTGCTCAGAATAAAACTTATTTATTTGTTTGTAATTAAATTAATTAAACCAGCTCATCATTCTTTTGTTGGCACGTTTGGCCGCGAGTAATGTAAGTCCAATGCGGGTAGTTATTTTTTCATTACCATTTGTTATTTATTTTAAAGTACCTTTGATTCGTAGATTCTGTACTAATTGCCTTAGGTAACTTAGACGGTAATACCGTCTTTTTATCCGAGATGTCTTGCTAAAGGCTCTTAGATAAGTAGGTGTGTTATATTGAACTCCTGTTTAAGGAAGGATTATCCAATGATCTTATGCCAAATTTAGGACACCCGAGTCGAGACACCAAGCGCACCTGATATAGCTGCGGTGAATGAATTCACTGACGTATTTCTGATGAAATTCCCGATTTTCCACCAAAGAAGGAAGTGGACTTTAGTGTTGAGTTGAAGCACAGTACGGGACCGATTTCTAAGGCCCCTTACCATATGAGACCTAAGGAACTGGAAGAATTGAAGAAACAACTAGAGGAATTGCTAGACAAGGGGTACATTAGACCGAGTGTATCGTCTTGGGGTGCACTAGTAGACTGCAAAATGGGTCAAATTCGAATGACCCGACTAAAAAGGCGACCCGAGACCCGAAAATGAGCAGAACTTGCTTGACCCGAATACGACCCGAAACCCAAATTGTCCCGACACGACCCAAATCAGACCCGAACATTGTCTGGCCCAATGTTGACCCGACCCGAAAAGACCCGACTCATAGTTGACCAGATCCCAAATGACTTGAAGTGACCCAAAATAACCCGAAACCTGCCAGTACTAAGTCATATTAATATTATATATATCAAAATAAAGTTTCATTGGTTGCAACAATCCCTAATAAATAATTAAATTTGCAAAGTAGTATTTCTTAATCAAAATACTACTAACTAAAGTGCTTAGCCATTAACTCGTAAGCAACCCGACCCAAAATGACCCATACCTGAAAATGACCCGGCCCGAAATGACCTCACAACAGGTCACCCGAAATTGACCCGAAACCCAAAAGTGGCCCACCCGACCTGAAATGTGTGACAGACTCAAAATGACCCGGCCCAAACTGACCCGACCCGATTGACCCGTTTTTCCAGGTCTATGCACTAGTCCTATTAGTAAAGAAGAAAGATAGGTGTCAAAGGCTTTGCATCGACTATAGAGAGTTAAACAACGTCACAATCAAGAACATGTACCCATTACCGTGCATCGATGACTTATTTGACCAATTCAGTGGGGCTGGTGTCTTTTCTAATATTGATTTGAGGTTGGGGTACCATCAGCTCAGAACAAAAGATGAAGATATTTATTTCTATCACATGTTTGAATCGTAACGATTAATCTTTGTTTAGTGGTCATATTCATCGATTAAGTTTGTTAATTCGTTCTATAAGTCGAGAGGCACGGAATCAAATTGACTAAGCATTTGTAGTAGGACAACCTAGTCATAACGAGAGTTCTGTAGGATCCGGTCTATGGTTGACACTAATATCGAGAGCTGGGTATCTTTAGTCTAAATAATTGACAATGTTATTTATTCCGAGTTTAACATGAACATATATATATATATATAATTATATGTGTAACCCGACTCCCCTAGATTTCTTTAATCATATATTTTACATCGTTATATTTTCTAGTTAACAAACCAACCAACAAACCAAACCAATCGTAATCGACTTTGTTAGAAGTCTATTCATAGCATTTCATAGCGCAATTCTCGTCTCCTTGTGTTCGATGCCTCGTACTACATTAATTTGTGTCAAGGGAAAATTATCTTTGTTAGGTGTGCGACATAGCCTATTACCAATTCGCGGTGGTATTTACCGACGATATCCTGGTGTATTCTAGGAATAGAGAGAAGCATGTCGAACACCTGAGAATTGTCTTATAAACACTAAGGAAAAAGATCAGTTATATGCCAAACTGAGTAAGTGTGAATTCTGGTTAGAGAAGGTTGCCTTTCTAGGGTATGTTATATCCAAGGAAATGGTTTCTGTCTATCCCAGTAAAATTGAAGTTGTGTTTAAGTGGGAAGCACTGAAGAACGTTGCTGAGGTGAGAAGTTTTATGGGATTAGCTGGCTACTACAGAAGATTTGTGACGGATTTTTCCAAGATAGCCAAGCCTTTGACTGTAACAACCCGGATTATAAAACAAAGGAAAAACTTATATAAATGAAATATCAGAGTATAATAATGATGAAAGGGGTCAAGGTGACGGAAACACCTTACCAATCCGGTTCGCTACTAAATCCAAAACAAACTAATACATTATTCAAATGTTCTTAAAACATAAAGCAAACTCCTAACTTATTATTCATCTCACCGCACAGTACTTACCCAGCAAGATATCATCCAAACATCAATCATCTGAACAACCTGAGAATGGGGGTCGACAATCAGTCGGGAGTAACTAGATGCTCTCCCAGTCATGTTTACAACAATTGAATATAACTAACAATCATTAACAATTGAATTATAAAACCGGTAAACATGTGAGACCATCTATACTCATGAAGACCCAACACAGCTTACCATGACTTTATCAATCTTAGACGGATGCAAACATGCAAACCTAGACTATATGCAACCACTAGACCATGTACCCTTACAAACAAAGTAGCACACGACCCATAACAAATTAAGGCACAATGCTAGCATTAAAGCATAGCGAACATGGTGACACACAATCCACAACAACAGAAGGTACAAAGCTAGCAACAAAGCAAAACGAATAGAGCGAACGCCCGTTAGAGCGTATAACCACTGCCTCTAACTTGCCGGAGCATATAACCACTGCCTCTAGCTGATGGAGCATATAACCACTGCCTCCATCGGTACTATGTATAGCGTATAACCACTGCCTATATGTCTAAGACATGGCCAGACTCTCGGTGCAATGACTGTACACCGAACGACACTCGGGGAACAGAGCGTATAACCACTGCCTCTGCCCAATCCCGAACATAGATCAAATAAACCCCACATCAACGGGTGGCTTTGGTTCATTCCAATAGCACATAACCGTAACTACCGTAATCTATTCAAACTAGCCAACAACAAATGTACAATATAACCGACTGTACTAACACGCGTGAACAACATCACGACCCAACTCATAGGATAGTATAACCGACTATCCTACTTATCGTATGAACAAGAGTAAACAACGACATAAGCAAACACAATGTCATTCAATAACTGAACACAACGCAACATGTGAACAAGTATCAACCATTCAATATCACAGTACTCCAGCTATAACTTTAACATTAACCATTCAATGTTATAGTACCCCAACTATAACTTCAATAATATCCTTACCTCGTAACTAAACATTTTATTAGCTCAGTTATAACATTGACTTCATTAGCCCAATGTTACATTAGCATTAGCTATAACATCGACATGTGACTTAAGTTATAGTAGCCCAGCTATAACATTGAGCTATAATCTCAAAGTTATACAGCTTCACCTATAACTTTATCACAACCTCAGAGTTGTACCAACCCAGCCATAACATTGAGCCATAATCTCAAGGTTATACTAGTTCAGCCATAACTCTAGGCCTTCTCATATACTACCACCAAGCCGCCACTAGGGTTTCCATTGGGAACCCTAGCCACACGCCCAAACACCCAAAACGGAGCATAGGCAAGATACGATATGTAATTAAGGCATTAAAACATGTACAACCATGCGAAAATATAATTAACATGACAATAAACAATCAAACATGTACCAATCATACAAATCAATCATTAAATCATATTAATTACATCAATTGGAAACACAATTAAAAGAAAAACACATAGTTACATTTTTAGCAATTAAAGACCGCAAGAAAGAAAACCTCATGAAATACATGTTCAT
Organism: Silene latifolia; assembly: GCF_048544455.1. NCBI lineage: Eukaryota > Viridiplantae > Streptophyta > Magnoliopsida > Caryophyllales > Caryophyllaceae > Silene > Silene latifolia. The sequence continues at coordinate 31,523,086 of NC_133533.1, read as the reverse complement.
CAAGACTTGTCTTCTACACGTGTCAACGTCCCCAAAAATCAACATTAAGAATAGGCACAAATCGAACCCTTGAAAACGCCATGAAAGACTCTTCTTCCTCTTTACCCATTAAAATAAGAGACCCAAAACGTAGGTCTAAAGGTCCATACAAATAATCCCCATAAAAATATTTGGAGATGAATATGTTGTAAAGGTAAGAGTAAGGATTGTGAAAATATAATTTGCGTATAAGTTTAGAAGAAGGAAAGATATTCAACAATGGAGTCAAAGGGAGAAAAGAGAACAAAAGAGAGAAATAGAGGAAGAGGCATGCGGCACTTCCCGCACGAATAAGGAGAGCAACCTACTAGCTTCTTTGGTTTAGGTTTTATTTATATAAAAGAGGATTAAATAGTGGGTTTTGGGTCCATTAGCTCATACAATGGATTATCTGATTATAAATTCGATTGGACCATATTAAAACGCAAGGAGAGCTTATTATAGAAAAGAAATTATTAAATTAAAATAGTCAAATCATGCCCGGATATTTTAACCCTTCCAAAAGTAGATTAAAATGAGAAATAATAAAATAGAGAACGAAGACGATAAATATAAATATTTCCAAAATACATCCATACACTTCGAAATAACAAATTTAATAAAATACTTTTATAATAAAATATTATTATAAATATGGGGTGTTACATTGACTGCGCTGATGAGAAAAGAAAACAGGTTTGTTTGGGATGAGAGTTATGAAACGACATTCTTAACATTAAAGGATCGCCTTACTACAACTCTTATCCATACAATACCCGAAGGGACCGGGAATTTTGAGGTGTATACTGACGCATCTAAGAATGGATTGGGTTGTGTATTGATGCATAATGGTAAATTTATCGTGTATGCTTCGCGACAGTTGGAGCCTTATGAAGAGAACTACCCAACTCATGATCTTGAGTTTGAGGGGCTGTGGTATTTGCACTAAAGCTGTGGAGACACTACTTGTATGGCGCTACCTTCAAGGTATTTTCCGAGCATAAGAGCTTGAAATATATTTATACGCGAAAGAACTGAAAATGAGACAGAGGCGGTGGATTGAGCTAATTGGCGATTACGACATGGAGATTATCTATCACGAGGGTAAAGCAAATGTAGTAACTGATGCACTAAGCAGAAAATACGTCCATGCTTTGTGTATGGCTATGTCACGAGTAAAGTTGCGAGATGAAGTTGAAAAGATGGGTATTTCGATGATCAGGAGGGGAGATGTAGTGAGTGATCTGAAAATTGAACTCGAAATATATGCAGAGATCCGTGAAGAGCAGAATATCGAGTCTAGACTGGTTGGTTGGCATGCCAATGTTGAGAAAGAAGAACCAACAAAGTTACAAATTCATACAGATGGAAGCTTGAGGTTTAAAGGGAGGTGGTGTGTGCCACATGATGAAGAGTTAAAAGCGGAATATTTTGACTGAGGCACATAATACTCATTATTCTGTGCATCCGGGAGGAGATAAGTTATATAAAGATCTTAAGAAAACTTTCTGGTAGCCGGGTGATGCGGTTGTTAAACACGCACTTTTGACCCATTAACGAATCCCATTTTTCATGCTTATTTGCTTATATTAGGCCATTTCGGCATATTTAGCTTTCTATTTGCTATTCTATGAGATTTTATCCCACTTGTAGTAAAGGAGGAAAATGAGCGGAAATCGTGCATTACTGGAGCAATTAGGAGCTAAATTGATGGTACTAATGACCAAGCATGGAGAGGAGATGAAGGCCAAAGACTTGTAGCAAGATCTAGGGCAAATTGGAGCCAAGCCCCGGAGCCAAGAAGTGATCCTCACAAGTTTTGGGGCAGCACTTGCAAAAGGATCTGCTTAGCAGAGGAGCTCGAGCGAGCCAACCAACAATCTGCTCGAGTCCCCTGCCAATTCGAGCGAGCCGCCTCTCCACTCCGGGCGAGCTGAGCCAGAGCTCGAGCGAGCTTCACTTTAGCTCGAGCAGATTCTCAGCCAGAGTTGAGCCAACTAGTCCCAGCTCGAGCGAGCTGAAGCATAGCTCGAGCGGCGCAACACTATTCGCGTCTCGTTTAGGTCTTTTACAAAATATAAAATTAGCCTCTAATCTTGCACTAGTATAAATACCCCTCATTCTACTAAGGGAGGGATACACCATTAGAGAGATTATTAGGATCAATACTTTGTTTAACACTTTTAAGCACATTTAATTAGCTTAATCTTTTCTTAACTATTCTTTAATATTTCCACAATAATTTAGATCTAGACTTGTTCTTGAAGAATTCTTGGGTAGTATTTGGAGAATGTGACAATTCTTCATCTAATCAAAGGGGTTCTTCTATTTTATTTCTCATTATTATTGTTAATCCTTGTTTATTACTTTACTTTGTTCATCATTTCTTCCTTTGCTATGATGCTTGGCAACCTAGGTTGCACGGACACTCCTCCTAATCAGCGTTCCCGTGTCGGACACCCGTGACATGACACTCGTTGGACACACGCCAAAATGTGTCGGACACTTGTAAAGCCGTGTCTAACTTTCATCTTTTATTTGGGCACGTGTCCGACACGTGTTGTAACATTCCGTTTGATGTTTATGTAGTTGGTTATGTATGGAGTTAGTGTCGGGAGAGTTTATGATGTAGTTGATACGACATCGTGAGCGAGGTGTGGAGGTAGGAATAGTTGGTAGAGTTGGTGTTAAGAGTTCATGGTTTCATGTTCTGTAAGTTGGGGTTTTGTTTTGAGTTCTTAGTAGCTTTGTTGCGTCTTGACCGAGTTAGTATGTTTGTTTTATTTATGGGTTGAACTTCGGGAACGAAGTTCTTTTTAAGGAGGGAAGACTGTAATACTCCGTATTTATGAGTCTTTGGGTACTCTATCGAGTAGGCCTTACTCTGTCGAGTAAGGGTGAGTTGCATTTTAAAATAGTTTCTGACCTGTTGGGTACTCGATCGAGTAACTAGGATACTCGATCGAGTAAGGGGGCACTCGATCGAGTACCTTTGCTACTCGATCGAGTAGCTCGGTTAGCGAGTGATAATTCGACGGGTTTTGTTAATAACACGGATTAATATATAAATCTTTCCGTCACTTTCATAATACACTTTTACAAACCTAATAACATTAAAAGGGAGATTCAAGTTACGTTCTTAGCATTCATCCGTGTTGTTGACAAATCCCGGAGCTTGAGAGGTCGGATTCCATCGTTCTTTATACCTTTGTGATCCTTGCGTCGAGGGTAAGATCTACATACCAATTTTATAGTATTTCGTCAAGTTTCGTGAAACCCTAATTTTGGGATTGGGGGTTTTGTGTTAGTTTTGTGATTGTTAGTAATTATGTGATTATATGTTAGGAGGAGGATTAGTAGAAAAGGATTTGTGATACAATTTGTTGAGACCGTCTGATTGTGTTGCTGTTCCAGGTAGGATTTCCTACTCAGTATTAGTCCCATAATGGGATGATTGTTGATGTGTTGAGATTGATTGTTTGATATAGTAATTGTTTTGTGAGGGTTGTGATTGTGATTGTGATTGTGGTCTATGGTTCTCGAGGCGTGTCCTCGGCTGAGTGAGGTCACTTGCGGGAGTGGTTTCACGCCCTAGTTTCTCCTTCTGTGGAACCCGCCACATAAGGGATGTGCACATTAATGGACAGGGTTATCGCTCATTATGAGGAGCGGGGATTTGGTGGGTGCGGCTGCGGTCCCCCATCGGCGGGCTGGTCCAAAGTGGACGATCGGTGATTGAGATTGTTGGAATTGGTGTGGTTGTGTGTGTGACGGTTAAGCTGTCTATTTATCTTATTGTTGATATATATTGAGTTGTGTGATTAGTATCGACCCGTTTAAATGTTTTATAAACTCTGTGGTGATCCATTCGGGGTGGTGGCGATTATTGAGCGGTATGATGTGATGCGTATGGGATAGCCGGGATGAGTCATCACGTGGCAGTTAGAAGTCTTCCGCTGTGTCAGACGATGTTTTATAGCTTTGATAGTTTTAGCAGTAGACCGTTTGAGGATCTTGTATTTCTTTTTTATCAGTTTGGTATTGCTATGTAATCACTTTAAACTTTATTTACTTTTAAAGTTGTTTCGTTATTGTCTTATGAATATCATGCCTCGGGTAACCGAGATGGTGGCATCCTTATACCTGAGTGGTCCTGGTAAGACACTTGGAGTATGGGGGTGTTACACGTGTCCATGGTATTTTGAGCCGTGTCCATGGTATTTGGACGCACCTCCAAACGGAATCAAGTTGAATTTAAGGTAAATGGCGAGAATTGTTATATGGTTGAATTTGGTGGGGAAATAAGCTGAATTGGAGACAAATGATGGTCTTTAGACTAGTAATTAAATGTCGAAATAGATTGATTATAAGTTGGTTTTTGGTTTTGGAAATGAGAATGAGTTATAATTAACGTAAGTTTTACCTTCACTTATTTAAATTTAATATTCAATACCTTTTCAAAAATAAAATCACACATATATAACTATAAAATATATATTTTTTAAAATTTAAATGACGTGTCCCCGTGTCCTAAATTTCATGGGATGCCGTGTCACGTGTCCGTGTCGTGTCGTTGTCCGTGTCCGTTTTTTTGTGGGATTAGAGGAAGGATTAAGGGATAGATCGTCCATCTTTAATGAGTTTGTTTGGTTGATTAAATTGTTATTGTAGTTTAGTCTTAAGGCACATGTTTTGTTTGATGAAGTGCTTGATTGACAACCTTGCATTATTCTCTATCTACTCAATAATCCTTGTAAGATATAACCAAACTCGGGGATTGTTAGACCATGCACTAGACTAGTGGGAGACCAGGTGTACTCCAGAAGCTAACTTAACTCGACCAATGGACTGCAAGACCAAAGGTTTCGGCCCTATTCTACCTCGACCTTGACCAACCTTAGACTCATACCTTGGATTTACCACTTAATCACCCTTATGAGCCCATGACACCCTAGTGTTTTCTCTATATTGATTTCACTCCTATTTACATTACTAGCATTAATTTCTCATTAGTTTACATTTCATTGTTATTAGCTGTAGTTATTCTAAACCCACTATAAATCAATCAATCAAGACATCCTTGATACTATTATAAGCACCTTAGATAACAATTTGAAAGTTAACCGTCATTTGGGTTCGACCTCTACTTACCACTTGCTAGTGTTTGTTGGAGTGACATTTTGTTTGATAGTTTAATGACCTATCACCGGGGATGAATAAAGAGGTTGTAGAGTTCGTGGCTCTATGTTTGAGTTGTCAACGGATAAAAGGGGAGCATAAAAGACTGTAAGGTAAAGTACAACCCTTAGATGTGCCTGAATGGAAGTGGGAAAGCATTTCTATGGACTTCATAGTTGGTTTGTCTCGTACTCAAAAGGGAATAATATGATTTGGGTGGTAGTAGACCGTCTGACTAAGACTGCCCACTTTGTACCAACCAAAAATACATGGAGTAAAGCGGAATTAGCTAAAGCTTATTGCGGATATCTCATGAATCTTCGGGGGTGCCTAAGGATATTGTGTCGATAGGGAATCGAGATTTATTTTGAAATTACGCAAGAGTTATAGAGTGCGATGAGTACTACGCTAAAAATGAGTAATGCTTTTCATCAAGCAAATCGATGGGCGGTGATGAGAGAACGATTTAGACCTTGGAGGATATGCTAAGAGCTTGTGTGCTGGAGTTTGGTGGATCTTGGGAAGAGAGATTGGACCTGATCGAGTTTTCATACAATAACAGTTACTATGTTATTATTGGGATGACACTATTTGAGGCCTATGGGAGGAAATGCATGTGTCCTCTATGTTAGGATGATGTGGCGGTATCTATGGTATTGGGATCGTAGATGATTCATGAAATGGTAGAACAAGTGCATATCATTTGCCATAAAATGAGAGCTGCACAAGAACGTCAGAAAAGCTATGCTAATTTGAAGAGAAGTGACATTGACTTCGCAGTAGGTGACAAGGTTTTGCTAAAATTGCCACCTATGAAAGGTGTCATGCATTTTGGGAAGAGAGGCAAGTTGAGCCAGAAATATATAGGACCATATGAGATTCTCGATCAAATTGGAGAAATAGCTTACCGTTTGGCGTTACCACCAGCTATAGACAAAGTTCATAACGTGTTTTTTAATACCCCTGACCTTCTTAGCTGCGCGCTCGGCCGATTACAGCGGAGTACTCGGCCGAGTGGTACCTTACTCGACCAAGTGAGTGACCGAGTGCCCTATGGGCTTAAACCCAGTTCTGCTTGTGTATCACTTAGCCGAGTGGCTGGTGCACTCGACCGAGTGCCACCGAGTACTCGACTGAGTGTAGGAGCCCAGATCCTGTTTCTGCGTATGGGCCTGGTTTTGTTGGGCATTGATACATACACTTCCTTTTTAAATTTTTTTCTCATTTGACAACCCTAAAAACTTCTCTCTAAACTTCTCCCCATATCTTTCTATAATTCCTCCTTCCAAAATTCAAGATCTACAACTATTGGTGAAGAATTAACAAGATTCAATTACTTTTCCTTGCTCCTTATCATCTTGTGAGTGACATACTACCTTTACTCTTTTAATTTTGATACTTTCATTTAAGACTCAAACCCTAGATTTTTGGGATTTTCACGGGTAGTTTTAATTAGTCATTATTGTTAGTATTATGAGTAATTAAAGGGTTATAATAAGGGGTTTAATATTATAGAAGTATATAGGATGTGTTATGATATTTATTATGTGATTATTGTAGGATGAGACTGTAACACCCCATATTTTATTAGAATATTCATTATAAAAATATTTTATTAAATTGATTATTTCGGAGTTTATTAATGTATTTTGGAAATATTTATATTTATAACCTCCATTCTACATTTTATTATTTCTCGTTTTGATCTACTTTCGGATGGGTTAAAATGTTCGGGCACGATTTGACTCTTTTAATATAATAGCTAGTTTTCTTATATAAATTATACTTGCGTTTTAATATGGTTCAATCCAATTGTATGAGCTAATGGATCCAAAGCACATTGGTTAACTCTCTTATAAATAGAACTTAACCTAATAAGCAACTAGGTCATTTCATATTTTTGATTTCCTACGTGAAACCAAATTTTACGCCTCTTTTCTGTCTTTTCGTTCTTTCTTCTCCCTTCTAACTCGCTCCATTGTTGTGCATCTTTTCTTCCTCCAAATTAATGACAAATTGTATTTTCATAATCTTAGCTCTTACATCTACAATATATTTATCTCCAAATATTTTTATCGGGATTATTTGTATGAGCCTTTATACCTATCTTTAGGGTCTCCTATTTTGTGGGTAAATAAGAAGATGTCGTTCCTTGGCATTTTTGAAAGAGGATTTGCGGAGACAAATTCTAGCACATGGGTTTGGTCATTATTTTAATGTCGATTTTGGGAACGTTGACACGTGTTGGAGACAAGGCTTGTCGATCGTGTCTTTCATGGAGGTTTTCATTATTGTGCATCATTAATTGTTAAAAGGTAACTAGGTATTTTTCTTTTAATTGTGTTTCTGCCAATTGATGCGATCAATATGATTTAATGATTGTTTTGTAGGATAGGTACATGTTTGATGATTTATTATCATGATTAATTATGTTTGGCATGTTTGTATGTGCTTAATGTCTTAATTATATATCGTATGGCGTTTATGCGTTTATTTTAGGTGTCATGTGAAAAATTAGGGTTCATGAGTGAAACCCTAGTGGCGGCGTGATAGGCGGCCAATGGTGGGGCTCGGAGTTATAGCTGCAGCTAGTACAACCTTGAATTATGACTCAAGTGTTATAACTGAAGTTAGTACAACTTTGGGTTTTACTCAAGTTATGGCTGATTGTGGTGTAACCATGGAAATATGAATCAAGGTTATAGCTGAATCAACTATAACTTTGAAATACAAGTTAATGTTATGGCTGAGACTAACGTAACCCTGAGATTATGGCTCAAGGTTATGGTTAGAGCTAGTATAACTTGAGTTTCGTGTCAAGGTTATGGTTGAAGTAAGTATAACCTCAGGAGTTATACGTCGGAGTTATAGTCGAAGTTAATATAACTTCACATCCAGAGTCCATATTATGACTAAGGTTACTATAACCTTGGCTGTATCTACTTGTTTTAACTATTGTATTGTAGTCAATGTGTTATGTCTTTGTCGTTCCTTTTGTTATTGGTTACTCTTGTTTGTATGTTGGTAGGACAATCAGTTAAAGTGTTCTACTAGGTTGAGTCGTGATGTTATTCACGCATGAGTTGGACAGTCAGTTAAACTGTTCTTCTATGTTGAGTCGTGATGTGGTTCACGCATGTTGTGTGCACTCAGTTAAACTATGCATTTATTTGTTGGCTAGTCGAATAGATGATGGTAGTATCACTTAAATACTATCAGAATAAATTAGTGATGACCTTCAGGGGTTTATTTGGTCTTTGTTCGGGGTGGCCAGATTTGTCGATTAAACGTTAAGGTCACGAGTGTCGTTCGATATACAGTTAATGCATCAAGAGGTCTGACCAGGTCTTAGGCATATAGGCAGTGGTGATACACTATACATAGTACCATGGAGTATCAATTAAATACTTCACAACCGATGGATTGTCAGTTAAATATTCCGTGATCTAGAGTCATCAGTTAAATGCTCTAGCGACGTTCGCTATGCTTCGTTGTTAGCTTTGTGTCTTATGTTGCTGTGGATCGTGTGCTGCTTTGGTTTGTAAGTGTCCATAGTCTAGTGGTTGCATATGGTGTAGCTTCATATGGTCTGATTCGTCTAGAGTTAAGAATATCACGAATGGTATGTCACTACACCAAATCGGACCATCAATAAGGAGCATATCACAACGGTTTCATGCATTTAATAACGACTCTTAGATTACCGTTTTTAAAATATTGGCGGAAACTTAGACCGCACTAATAAGAATAACGGTTTCCGTCGAAAACCGTTTTTATTATGATGCGACAACGGTTGTATAACAAACAGTTATCAAAAATGTTTAACGGTTCCATAAACTCGTTATATAATCACCCTTATCAAGGGTTGTTAGACAACCGTTACCAGTTTAAGAAAACGGCGTTTAGAAAACTGTTACGAAATTAAGACTAGCAACGGTTTTGGTACCCGTTGTTATGTTATAGCTACGGGTTTCTTGCAACCGTTATCATTTGCTATTATGATATAACGGTTCCTCTGTACCCGTTGTCATTTATCATTTACGGGTGAAAATTAACCGTTATATACTTTTTTCATTAAAAAATATTCAACCGATGCATGTATGATAAATAATGAACCGTTGCATGCATTGTTTTGTTTGACCATTATTTACTATCCGTCCATTATTATATCCACACATGCATACATATTTTCCTATAAATATATCACTTATAATGTGATCAATTAACCATATTCACCAATTCAACGTTCAATTAATCATAGCCTATAATTTAATTAAAAATATTACACTTCGATCACCATGTCGTCGTCGTCTTCTACACCCGCCGAATCACAATCAAATACGCGCTATGTCCATCCTATTACATGTATTATACACAACCTTCCAATCAATATGATAACAATGGTAAGGCTTTTTCGAGAAGTTTTACTTGGATGAGAGATATGCTTCGTCAAGGTGGTTATACGAACGTTAAAAAGGTCCACCTAGCTTGGACTAAAGTTCATAGTTTTCTTGGTTACGCAATGATCGAGTTTGAAGGTTTTGGGAAGAAGCTGGAATCTTTTCATCAAGCGAGAAAACTCCAGGAAAGATACGGGGATCATGATGCTGGGAAGAAAAATTATTATACGATGATGTGTTACAAGTGCAATATTTATGGATTGCAGCCGATTGTGACATTAATCTATTAAGAACATATCGGCACTATATTGACACTGTGCCTCATTCATGGGAGGCAGAACAAGTGCCTCTTAATAATCCACATATTGAATTCCAATATTTATCGCAATTGTAGGGGAATTACAAGATGATTATGTTAATTAATTATTATTATTCTAATTAATGTTTTTAAAACCGCGCGTCTTTTAATTTCTTGTTATGTATGTGTTTTTCTTGAATAATATATGCGTGGTAGTGTATTTTATTGTCTAATTATTTATTGCAAATTACGTAGGTTTAATTTAAAATATTTGTTAATGTAATACCCCGTATTTTATATAATCGATTAAACGGATTTTATTATATATTAGTATTATACATTTTATTTTGGTTGCATCGTAATATCGTGAATGTTATTAAGTCGGGTTTATATCGTATATGTTGAGTCGGGCTACATCACATTTTGTCTTTTGGGTCAAGAATTACCCATCTACATTTACCCAACGACCATACCCGTTTAACCCATTTGCCCTACTCGGAACATGTAACCACCATTTACCCTAAACCTAATCTAAGAGCTGCTCTCCCTCTCCCCTCTTTTCATTTTATCATTCATAAAACCATTTCTAAACCTAGAGAAAGGGAGAGGAAGAAGAATTGTCGAGCCTTTCATTTGATTGAAGACTTCTCATCGATTCCAACCTAATTCGATTTCCCTGTTTGTAAGTCGATTTCATTCCATTGTTTATACTATTTTAAAGTATTCGTCTTCAAAAAGTTTGAAAAGAGAGTCCTGTTTATTTGATGTCTAGTTTATGCAAATAAAATCTCGTAGTCAAATTCTTTATGGTTTGTCCTAGGTGATTTATTTATGAACATGTCGCTGAAAAGTCCGCGAATCTGATTTGGTTGTGGAAAATGATTTGAAACCCTAATTTTTATGTCGATTCAGTTATGAGGCTTCTTCATACATCATCTTTGTATAGTCTAGATGATAATAGGATTTGGAATTACTGCAAAATAATGTTTTAAACTCGTTTTATGAATCAATACTTTTTATGCGACGGTTTCTGTCAGTTTTTGGAAATCAGTCTGACAACTCTTGATAAGTTTGAAATTTGAGAAAAACACGTTAGATATAATTTGTAGCTAAGACTCATGGGGTTCCAATACAATTGGCCTTGTATCAATTTGATTTTTCTGGAATTAGTTATGTATTTTATTCCGAGTCTGTCATGTGCTGGAAAATCAGGAAAAATCGTGTTTGTTCTTTAAGTTGATATTCCTATTAAGTTATGATGAGTCTAGGTTATGTGCATGATTATTTGATTGAGTAGGTGGTAATTATACATAATTATGTTATGTAGGTGATGGATATGTGAAGGATCATAATTGATTGCTTGTGTGCTTGGATTGCGAAAAGGTAGGGAAATACACTTGACTTATTATCGTTGTTGTTGAATTGTGTTGACTTGTTTGTGTTTCATATGACCAAACTGTGAACGTTGACGTGATTCGTGGTTGTTGATTCATGTTATGATTCATATCCTGGAATGTGCTTGACTGAATTGATCGTATTGAGTATATTATCACAACATTCGGTAACCAGCATGATTCTATGATTTACCAGTTCAATGATATACATATTGTGTTGCATTAATTTCTTGAGCATTCATATGCATTGGAGATGGAGGATGTTGTGGTGACGTGGTGTGGTGATGATGATGTTGTGATAAGGCCCAGGCGGGTTCTGCAGGACTTGCCCTGGTGTCCTCAGCTGCGAGCTGGCAGATCGGCTACGGTCGATATATAGTCTACCGGGGATCGGTATGGCTGGGTTGTACGGGTTATGAGATATGAGTTGAGATGGAGGTGGAGGTGACGGAGGAGCATGCATATCATATTTTGTTGTTTCATTGTATTCCCTACTCAACCTCGTGGTTGACCACCGTGTATTCGTGAACACCGTGATGACCCAAATATTGGCGAGCGGACTTGACAGTTTATGAGATAGGATGGGAGCTTGATGGGCGTGAGACACTGGATCAGAAGACTTAGTAGCTAGATCATCATTTAGAAGACTTTCACTTTTATTTATGTTAGTTCTTTGTAATTTGATGTAAATGAGGTTTTGTAAAAAGGTTAAGTTAAAGAAATTATGTAATTTGCCTTGGAGTTTAATTTGTTATTCACTACCTCGGGAAACCGAGATGGTAACAGTCCGGTTTATTAGGGAATGTCTTGCTAGAGGCTCCTTTATAAATCGGGGTGTTACAAAGTGGTATCAGAGAGAACGATCCTCAGGCCTAAACCAATGAACCCAATGAACGTAGGATGTGTCTAAATAAAATGAACCCCTAGGAATAAACTGTTAGGAGCTCACAGTGCGGTTAAGAAGGCGCCCTTAATGCATGCTCTTTTGCCCTCTCGCTTTTGAACCCGGTAACCCGAGAGAAATCGAGTGAATAGGGTAGTTAGAAGGAAAACCTTGGATATAATCGAGTGGGTGTACACCTTAAGACCTATATATTCTAACCACTCTGCAGGACAACGTTACGGTAAGTATTTTGTATGAATGATGACGTGATCATATGATGTTGTGGAGATGAGAAATAAATTTTCGTGTTCAGGTTGATAATCAATGAAGTGTTGGATTGTGGTAATCGTGAGCGTAGAAATAATTGCGAATTGATGATATTTATCTGGATGGATATTGAATGACGTGTTGATAGTGCTATTATGTCTAATGATATGCGGTTATGTGATCCCGAAGCCATGCTAGTATAGTATTGTGATAGTAATCAGAAACACTATTGAATTGCATGTTTCTAGTCATAGCAATCGTGATTTAGATGTAAGGAGTAGATCGAGATGCGAAAGGATTCTATGGGATAGATGTTTACGTAAGTACAAAGTGTGAGATTTAAGTTGGGATGGGTTAGTATACATAGTATGTTCATAAGAGCTTGTAACATAGTAAAGAATGACCTAGTGCTGAAACTCGTTTTGTTTGATTTTACTCTTTAATTGACCTTACTGCCATTTCTTTTCTGTTTATTGCCTATGGATGAAAATTTTATGGGAGATATCCTCGGGAGTTAGTGTTAATTTGGCGTTGGTTTCATGCTTATAGGATATACGGATTAGGAGTAATAAATATTTTAGTGGGCTGTGGTCAGGAAGTTCCTGTGCAGTGATGTTTTGACCAACGATTTTGTAAAAATCCTCATTTAAATTGTATTAATAATTTTTGCATAATTCCAACTCCATCGATCAGAATATTCGCATATGTTTTCAAATTGATAAGCCATGAAAATTCTTGATGTCTCTATATTAAATGGTAAGTTTTGCAAACTGACCCAAGTTTCGGACCAATTGCTGTCACATACTTGTTTGGACCAACTGAGTTGTAAAATCCTTTAAAAATTGAATTCTTGAGCTTTGGACCTCATTCTTTTTCTCACGAATTATTAAATCTCTGCATGTTATAAAAAGTAATATAACTCAAGTTTTCGTTGAACGGTTATTTATTCGTGATTTTTGGAATTTACAACGTGAATCATAACTTTTAAAATGTGAATTCTATGTTGAGTTTTCATACAGTTGTTCGATTATTTCATGAGCCTTATTAATGTGAAATTATAGTGTCCTTATATGATGATAGTAGCACACATATTCATTGGTTATGTATCTTAACAAGTGAAAAAAAAATTAAAGTTTAGTTTATAACATTGTTGGCATGATAGTATGTGTGAAATTGAATAGCTTAATCTGATCCTTAATCGAGGGTGAAATATTTTATACGAGTCTAGTTGTTGCATATTTTATATATGTTTGGCATGTTGTAATATCTCTGGTGTGTTCATCATATTTGTATAGTGGTCGGATATATATAAATATAAAACTATATTGTCATATCTTGGTAAAGTTGGTGGCGTTAAATGTTAACTTGATTGTTCTAATATACTCGCGTGAATATTTATAATAATTATGTTTAAATTTTTACACATGGATGGTAGTAATGAGTATGTCTAAATGTTCACACATGTAGGATGTCATCTGAGTTCTCATGTCTTTTATGTGAGTCTGTGTGCCTATAGTTATACTTATTACTTTCATTGCATTAATTTATTTCAGTTGAACCTATACTTATGATATGATAATAAAATAGTGTTGTTGTTCCTTATTGGATATGTTCATAGTTGTATTGTCATGAAATGCTAAGGTGATTGTTGCAATTGTCACGATATTTGAAATATAGTTGACATAGTTACGATATAGTTACGATATTTGAAATATATTCTCGAACCGTCGAATTATAATGAGATAACCCTTTGATGATTCACATGTCATGCGTATGTTTAAATGATAGTCGTTACGATTCGTTTAATTGAGCCGCGAGTTGCCTATTTGTTCAAACCGTGCAAACCAGAGAACTTGTTCACCTTACTAATCTTTTGTCATTGATAATGTTTTACAAGTTATATGATGGTATATGTACATGTTTAAGTTGTTTATGCGATATCTTTTATTTTTGCTGAAAATGAATTATACTGAGTTGATGGATACAATTGAATGGTATGGTTGCTTAAATGTTAAACATATGTGTGATATGGAAGTAATTTTGTTGTTATTGTGAATCATATAACTATTAATACTCAATTGTAATTTCAGTTGTTTGACTTCTACATTATTAAGTTAATTACTCATGACGCACAGTCGATGGTTCCGTAAGGAGTTTAACTGGGAATTTTATAGTGTGCCTCCGATCTAAACTAATAATCTTCTTATATTGACTATATGGTTAGACTCTTGTCTAGTTCTTATGACGTGATAAATCGTTTTAAAATTTAACATGTAATTGAGTTGGTACTTATACTTTGTGTGACCATGCAACCTGTGATAAATAGATCTATAATAAAGAGGTAAAAATTTGATTGAACACAGTTAAATTGTAGTTACCTGCTTTACTTTATGGTACGAATCGTATGCTTTGATGAGACGTCACCAGGGAATGTGTACTATCTAAAAGGTCTCCGATTAAATGTCTTAGTCGTGTTAGCCGTGTATATAACTGAGTAAAGAAGTGTGACTAGAACCCTGATGTTGAGGTAATAGTCGTTCATTAATAAAGATAGGACTGAAATGAATAAGATGAACCTGTAAATTATGAAATATGAGTCGACACCTAAGCTTGTATTGTTTGAAGGAATTGAATTAAGTTTATCGATTTTGAGTTTCGTAGTAAGTCAGTAAATGGATTCTATGGACGGCTCTGTTATAAGATTTATGTTAAGAAAGTTATTCACCGTCCAAAGATGAAAGTAAAAGTTTTGAAAATGAAGTTAAATTTTGTCGTGTGAGTATAAATTCGGAATGAGATTTCCAAATAGTGTCCGGTTGTATGGTTTCATGATATTTGCTAGTCGGAGGAATGAAGCTAGAACGGAGTCACAAATTAGTGGGTTAATTTGGTCATGTTGTTCGTTCATGTAGTGAATTGGTGGGTTGTGGTTAGTTACGAATGTCAAAACGGGAAATGTAATGTGGTGATTTAAGTGAGTTATGTGTTAACATGGTATGTTGATATTAGCATAATATGTAATGAATATTTGTAAAATTGGTGTAGTTAAATACATTTAATCTTTTATGTCATTGTGTTGGGTGCAGTTTAAATATATTTAACACCAAGAACGAAATTTTATGTATGATAGTCTTGTATGTTATCTTTCCAATATCATTTTTTTCGCTTGATTGACTCGACCAATAAGTTTGTAAAATTTGCCAATCAATGTGCGTTCATCATTCGTGAATAAATCCCAAACCCTTTGTTATGAGGATTAAAAATATTTCTAGGATGATAAGTCTTTACAAACTGGTTGTCTTCATTTTATTGGTGATTCTGTGTCTTGACCTAAATCAGTATACATTATGTAAAGGAAACTCAGTTTGGACCTATTAGGTTACAAATTTTCATAAATCGATTTATTAAGTTTTGACCCTAATTCTTTTCTTATGTTGATTGATTCCCTATGTTCCTAAGGTATGAGATTACAATGATTAGTGAAATGAATAATTACTAATGATTTTTACTGGTAACCTTGTAAAGCATTGTTCCATTCATAATTTGATTATTCCCATGAATAAATGTTACCAATATTTCTTGGAAAATATGCTGCCACGATAATACGCCGGATAGGATTATCGTGGTATGTTACGTTAGTTATCTTGCTTAGTAACCTTGATGAAACGATGTTATTTGACATGAACCATATGTGAGCACCTAGGCATCTTGAGAGAGCTTGTATATTGATTGTCTTTAGTAGGGATTAGTAACTTGAGCGTGAGTTGTGAATCTTTTATCCTCTTTCAGTTGTTAGCAGTAGTTTGAGAACTTTTGTTATAATAATGAAGGTTACGGGGACGTAACCATGTTTAAGGAGGGTAGGATTGTAAAATCTTTATACTTTCATGTGTGATTTCTCAGTTTGGCTATATTGGTTATGCGTTGTGTGGGTTATGTTGGAGTGTTACATGATGTGTTTCTGTTATGGTTAAACTTCGGAGACGAAGTTTATTTTAAGGAGGGTGGAATGTAATACTGCGTTTAATATTCAATTTGGTGGGTGCCTTACATACTTTTGTATATGCGTTTCATAATTCGTTTGCGTTGGTTGGTAGAGAGGGTAAACTTCGGGACGAAGTTTCTTTTAAGGAGGGTAGACTGTAATACCCCGTATTTTATATAATCGATTAAACGGATTTTATTATATATTAGTATTATACATTTTATTTTGGTTGCATCGTAATATCGTGAATGTTATTAAGTCGGGTTTATATCGTATATGTTGAGTCGGGCTACATCGCATTTTGTCTTTTGGGTCAAGAATTACCCATCTACATTTACCCAACGACCATACCCGTTTAACCCATTTGCCCTACTCGGAACATGTAACCACCATTTACCCTAAACCTAATCTAAGAGCTGCTCTCCCTCTCCCCTCTTTTCATTTTATCATTCATAAAACCATTTCTAAACCTAGAGAAAGGGAGAGGAAGAAGAATTGTCGAGCCTTTCATTTGATTGAAGACTTCTCATCGATTCCAACCTATTCGATTTCCCTGTTTGTAAGTCGATTTCATTCCATTGTTTATACTGTTTTAAAGTATTCGTCTTCAAAACGTTTGAAAATAGAGTCCTGTTTATTTGATGTCTAGTTTATGCATATAAAATCTCGTAGTAAAATTCTTTATGGTTTGTCCTAGGTGATTTATTTATGAACATGTCGCTGAAAAGTCCGCGAATCTGATTTGGTTGTGGAAAATGATTTGAAACCCTAATTTTTATGTCGATTCAGTTATGAGGCTTCTTCATACATCATATTTGTATAGTCTAGATGATAATAGGATTTGGAATTACTGCAAAATAATGTTTTAAACTCGTTTTATGAATCAATACTTTTTATGCGACGGTTTCTGTCAGTTTTTGGAAATCAGTCTGACAACTATTGATAAGTTTGGAATTTGAGAAAAACACGTTAGATATAATTTGTAGCTAAGACTCATGGGGTTCCAATCCAATTGGCCTTGTATCAATTTGATTTTTCTGGAATTAGTTATGTATTTTATTCCGAGTCTGTCATGTGCTGGAAAATCAGGAAAAATCGTGTTTGTTCTTTAAGTTGATATTCCTATTACGTTATGATGAGTCTAGGTTATGTGCATGATTATTTGATTGAGTAGGTGGTAATTATACATAATTATGTTATGTAGGTGATGGATATGTGAAGGATCATAATTGATTGCTTGTGTGCTTGGATTGCGAAAAGGTAGGGAAATACACTTGACTTATTATCGTTGTTGTTGAATTGTGTTGACTTGTTTGTGTTTCATATGACCAAACTGTGAACGTTGACGTGATTCGTGGTTGTTGATTCATGTTATGATTCATATCCTGGAATGTGCTTGACTGAATTGATCGTATTGAGTATATTATCACAACATTCGGTAACCGGCATGATTCTATGATTTACCAGTTCAATGATATACATATTGTGTTGCATTAATTTCTTGAGCATTCATATGCATTGGAGATGGAGGATGTTGTGGTGACGTGGTGTGGTGATGATGATGTTGTGATAAGGCCCGGGGCGGGTTCTGCAGACTTGCCCTGGTGTCCTCAGCTGCGAGCTGGCAGATCGGCTACGGTCGATATATAGTCTACCGGGGATCGGTATGGCTGGGTTGTACGGGTTATGAGATATGAGTTGAGATGGAGGTGGAGGTGACGGAGGAGCATGCATATCATATTTTGTTGTTTCATTGTATTCCCTACTCAACCTCGTGGTTGACCCTGTGTATTCGTGAACACCTGTGATGACCCAAATATTGGCGAGCAGGCTTGACAGGTTTATGAGATAGGATGGGAGCTTGATGGGAGTGAGACACTGGATCAGAAGACTTAGTAGCTAGATCATCATTTAGAAGACTTTCACTTTTATTTATGTTAGTTCTTTGTTATTTGATGTAAATGAGGTTTTGTAAAAAGGTTAAGTTAAAGAAATTATGTAATTTGCCTTGGAGTTTAATTTGTTATTCACTACCTCGGGAAACCGAGATGGTAACAGTCCGGTTTATTAGGGAATGTCTTGCTAGAGGCTCCTTTATAAATCGGGGTGTTACAGTTAATAAGTCAACTTTTACATTAAATTAACACAAAATCTCATTATAGACGGCACATATCCTTCTATAACTAAAGACGGGCCAAATACAATACCATATTCCTAATAGGACAAGCAACAAGTGGAGTGGTGGAGGCAAAAAATGTCACCACTTTCAAGCTATTTGACCCATCTTTAGTTATAGACGGATATATCCGTCTATAGCAAGACTAGCTAATTAAATTAATTGCCAATGGTTTTGAAAAAACTTATAAATGTGACTATAAATGTTAAAGCATCCTTTACTAACATTCATTAATCAAATCACAATATTTCATCCCCATTACACAAATTTTAAACATGGCAATGAACCCTAATTTTATCAATAACGAAGAATGGCTTACACAAACGATTGAAGATGATGGGAAGGTTCTCGCCGGGCTTCCCGCTGGGCTTCCCGCCGATCAACACCCATTAATCAAATCATCCCTTGAACATCAACGGAATTATTGGATTAAGAGGCGTGAAGCAGTCCGACTTGTCAACAAAGCCTCATCATCATCATCATCTTCATACCCTCGTCGGCCTGTTACTCGCAACTTGGCTGCAGCCAGACATATGTTGAGTTGTACTCTTCCAACCGTATCTCCACATGCAAGTCGTGTCCTTGCATATATTCAATATGTTATTGCAAAATATGAAGTCAATGACCCGGAAGTTAGCGGTATACCAGAGTGGCGTGATTGGTGGCAGGTTGAGAAGAGCTTTTTACGCTTAACCGGGGTTGTTCCGGCTTATTATACATCTTTTGATTTCTTATAATTGCTGTAATGTATTTGGTTTAAAATTAAATGAAATGATCATTTTAAAAGTTTTGAGTTATGCTTGTTTGATTTGCTTCCATTTTTTGAACTCCATAGATCAGTCAATAATCAAGATCCAGATTGCTGCTACGTAATACTCATCAACAACGGTTCACTTGCAACCGTTGTCAATTGGTTCATCAACAACGGTTCAACTACAACTGTTGTAAATTGGTTCAATAACAACGTTAGCCTAAAACTACAACCATTATAAATTTTTTTCATTAACAACGGTTCACCTATAACCGCTGTCAATCGTGACGTTCTAACTTCAACGTGCACCGTTTATTAATTGTTTGACCATACGACTCAATATATTAAAAAAATAAATAAATAAATGTAAGATATGACGATACGACTCATTATATTAAAAAATAATTAATTGTTTGACTATACGGCATTTTTTAAGCCGTGTGCCAGTGGCTAATACTTCGTATTTCTCATTATTCTTGATTTTCCCCCACTTGCTATTCCAGTTGCCTAATTGAGGAAAGAATTATGTACTAACTTAATACGGATTACCAAATATGGAAGATGCTTTTTTTTTTTGCGGGAAAAACTTGACACAATGAAAAATAAATGACAACGGTTAGGCACCAACCGATGTAATATAATGACAACAATTACGGGTTTATAATCAGCCGTGGTCATATTGCAAAATATAGAATACTGCTTCGCTTAACCCGTGTTTACTAGTTTCAATAAAATATTCAAACAACATACATGCAAACCTTCTCCTCGCCCACTTAAAACCGTCGAACACTTAGTTTCCCCAGAACCACTTCTATTCTCCGTCGCCGTCGTCTTTACAGTCGTCGTCGCCGTCGTCGTCGTCGTTGCCTCTGCCGTTGCCATCCCCATTGCCTCTGCCGTTGCCATCCCCGTCGCCGTTCCCTCCGTCATCGCCATACCTAAAGTAATAATAAACCCTACTCCTTCGTCTCATTAACTTAATGTCTTTATTTTCTTAGTTGTGATATTATCCCCTAATTATCTTAGGTTTATTGTGTGTTAAGCAACACCTATTATTTTAAGTATATTATGTGTTAAACAATACCTGCTATGTCGACTTAATGCTTAAAGTTATTAGTTTCTTAATTTTTGGTTTAGATATGGGTGGAAAGCGGAAAAGAAATGATGGGAAAAGGTCAAACGAAGAAGATTCACGTGATGAGAATAATTTGGAATCGGATTGTAATACCCCGTATTTTATATAATATAATCAATTAATCGGATATTATTATATATTATTTATTATACGTTTATATTACTAATTAAGTCAGGTTAATTGTTGAGTCGATAATCACGTTAAATTATTTTACTTAACTCGCGTTGTATCGATCTAAGTTAATGGAGACGGGTTTATATGGAATTCGAAATGTGAGCTAACCAGTTGAGCTGGCCCAATAGCTGTCCAGCCCATTAAACCCTAAAGCCCAACTAACCCTAACCCTAACCCTAAACCTAAGAATACCCTACCCTCTACCCGCCTCCCTCCTACACTCCCTCAACCCGCCTCCCTCTTTTTCAGCAACACCAACATCAACCTTCACGGAATTCGAGAGAGAGAGAGAGTGTCTGGGTGTTGACGGCGCAGCAAGGAAGCCCTTAGGGTGGTTGGCGGCGACATGTGGGTGGCCCCGGTGGCCGTTGTGGTGGCGAAAAAAATGGTAAGAGCAACTCCTTTCCTCCGTTTTCACTTTTTCTCGTCCGTTTTTGTGGGTGGTTACGTGCCTTAGGGAGTGGTTGCTGCTGGTGGTTGAAGGGGTATATGGGTAGTGGGATGTGTGGCGAGTGACATGGTGGTGGTTAGGGTGAGTGTAGGTGGTGGAAATGGCGGCAGGAGGTGTTGTCGACAGGGGTAGACACACGGGTTTACATACGGGTTTTCAGGCGGTTTAGAATGGCTAGGTTGGGGTGGCTCCACCGTGGACTAGGGGGAGGTCGAAACGGTGGTGTCACTGTGTCTGGGTGCGTGGTTTGGCGGCGAGCATGACGGTGGTGGTTTGGCAGGGGGTAGTCGTTGGTTGCGGTCGTGGTAAGAGATAAACAAGGAGTTGTTGGTGAGGCTTGGCGGTGAACCAGGCCAAATGCCAGCCCTGGTTCGACTCGCCGGCGGCAGTCGACCAGGCTGGTGGTGGTTGTTGGTGGTGGGGTTGAAGTGGGGACCACGGCTGGTGGTTGTCGTGGTGGTGTAGGTGGCGCGTGAGGGGTGTGAGCGAGAGTGAAGGTGTGGGTCGTGTTTAATCGGGTTATTCGAATTGTTTTAGTTTTGAAACGGGTTTTCATAATTTAAATCGTTATAATTCGTGATGGGTCGTATTCTTAATTAATTAATTTAATTCCCGAGTTATTTAAATAATTAAAGACGGGTTTCGAGTCGGGTTTGCTAAAAGAGAAAAGTTACTATAACGGGAAAGTTTCCATTTTAAGAAATTCTATTTTTAGTACCCTTCTATTTTGGGAAGTTGGGTCAAATACTAATCGGGTTATTTTAGTTATCAGTTGGACATAAGTTTGGTGTCGGGATTGTATTTCGAGAGAGCTTCTATTTTGGGAGATTTCTATATTTAGTAGTTAGTAATTATAAATATTATAATTGTTTTAGGTGACGGATTCGTGAAGGATCGATAATCAGATTCGTTGCTTTATTTTCTGGACTGCTTGAACTACTTAATTGAATTTGCTGGCACTTTGAGGTAGGGAAATACACTTGACTTACTATCGTTGTTGTTTAATTGTGTTGACTTGATTCGTGGTTGTTGATTTACGTTATGATTCATATATGGGAAGGTGATTGACTGAATTGATCGTATTGAGTATGATATCACAACATCGAGTAACCGGCATGATATTATGATTTATCAGTTCAGTGATATATATATATATATATATATATATATTGTGTTGCATTAATTTATGTTCATATCTCATATGCATTGGAGTTGGAGGATGGTGTAGGAGTGGCGATGTTGAGATACGATGTGAGTTGTGATAAGGCCCAGGCGGGTTTTGCAGGACTTGCCCTGGTGTCCTCAACAAATCGGCGGATCGGCTACGGTCGATATATATATATAGTCTACCGGGGATCGGTATGGCTGGGTTGTCTGGGGTATGAGATATGAGATATGAGTTGAGATGGAGATGGAGGTGTCGGAGGAGCATGCATATCATAATTTATTGTTTCATTGTTTTCCCTACTCAACCTTCGCGGTGACCACCCGTGTATTCGTATGCGCCGTGATGATCCAATTATTGGGAGAGCAGTTGACAGGTAATTCGTAGAGACTGATGGGAGCTGGCCGGGAAGAGAGCTTGGATGACTGACTTAGTGTCTAGCCCACCTTAGTCTTATTAGTAGTTTTATCAGACTTTATCTTTTGGTCATATTTTTGGAGGCTTTGTTTTAATTCCAGATGTAATCTCACTATAAACATTTTAATAAAGTACTGTGTTTCTTTCCTTTGTTATCTACTGCCTCGGGTTTCCGAGATGGTAACACCGTCATTTATCTGAGGAGTCCTAGTTCAGGCCCTTAAATAAATGGGGGTGTTACACGGATACTGGGCGAAGGACCCATACGGTTTCCCTAGAAGCAATAAAAAGAGGGATACCTAATAAACTTATATGGGATCCATTAACAGGGCTGCCAGATGGTGATTGTGCTGCAAATTTCGCTACTTGGATTGATTATTGTGTAAGAGAGTATGTGCCTCTCGGTTTGCCGCGTATCAATCAATTGAGTCAAGACAAGGAGGAAAAGCTATGGGGGAGAATAAAGGTATGTATATACAATAATAAATGCAGTGAGATGAAATTATCTTAGTATTCGATATGTCCTATTAGCCGAAACTAACCAAATATGCTCACCATATATGCAAAGCGACTTACACTTTGTCTCCAAGGAACATGATGGTTACCTTAGAAAAAGATAGGGGATTCCTTGAGCATGGAAGTTAAAGGTTGCTCGAAACCACTTGTTCGACAAGAAGACCGGCGGATAAACAAGAAACCACCAAAGAATAAGTATAAGTTTGTCACCAAAGAAGATTGGATTAACTTTATTGCGTATAGGCGATCGACAAGTTTAAGGTAATTTATCTGCGACTCATTGGGATCACTTTATTAGTAATCACTTAATAAGTAATGAAATATGCTTACGTTACTCGATACAATTCCTTTTATCAAGACTATGAGTAGGCAGAACCAAGAGAACATTTCAAAGAAAGAGAGCGTCTTTCATGGCTCCGAGAGATGGTTATAGATTGATTAGGAAGAAGCTTGAAATCGTCAATCGTCACGACGCTTGGGTGGCCGGTCACACTCCTAAGAATGGAAAGTTAGAAACTCCATATGATAAGGCCGTCAAAGAGAAAATTGTAAGTTTGAATAAATGTGTCACTCCTACCACTGGTGGTCGGTTATATAATTGTGAGTTTCAATAAAATTTAGCTGCATAATGGTTTTATGTGTATGTAGAAAATCTGTGAGAAGGAGGTACAAGAAGGAAAATGGAAGCCTGAAGGACGCGATGATATTCTTTCTAGGGCAATCGGCAAAGCAGAGCATCCATGTCGTGTGAGAGGGGTATCGACGCATGTTGGTATCACTAAGTATTTTGGGAAAAATACTCGAAGGACAATGCGTGGTGATGATAGGGTAAATAAATACTGTATTTTATTCAACATAATTTATATATATATATATATATATATATATTCTGAAATTATACTAATTTTAATTATATTCATTTCTACTACACAGCTACAAACAATGGCCAGGTTGATACTTAGAATGGTGGAAACGGGGGATAAGCCATTTGAAGAAGAGTTGGTTATGGTTCGGCAAGTCATAAAGGAAGCAGGGGATAAGAAGAAAAAAGCGGGCATGCGAAGTGAGAAAGACATGGCAAAGGATCAAGATGGGGGAGATGAAGAGGAAGCCATGAAGGCAGGGGAGAAGGACGTGGAGGTGGGAGCCGAAGACACGTTCTTATCATCTCCAATTCTGGGTTTTGACGAGGTATTAGCTACTACGACTAGTTTATAATTGTTGTATATATACTAATTAATTAAAATTATTATTTAAAGTAGTGCATGTATATATACTAATTAATTAAAAATGTGAAGGTCGTTTGCAAGAAGCCTTGTGTTCTTTACTACCAAACCTCTACAGTGGCATCGAGCAGAACTGCTGTTGCTAGGGGAGTTGAGGTTGAAGGCATTGCCCCCCGTGAGGGAAGGAGGGAAGTGGAAGTGACCGAGTTATATCTGGAGATGTATGGTATTCTAATAGTACCATGTAGTGAAAATTGGCTTTTGCAAGATGCCGTGGGTTCTATTGTGCAATGGCCTGAAGAATTCATTACTATTGACATCTCCGGGGTAGTTATGCTAAAGCGAACGCATTTTATATAATGAACGCCTTTAAATTTATTAGGGTAACCATATCTGACATATAGTAAGTATTTGGATTTTTACATTTTCAGGAGTTACACGAAGCCATTATGGCTGAAATTAGGACTACTAAGTCAACACCCAAAGTTGCTGATTCGACTGCCTCTCCACCCAAAATTCAAGAGGTAGTGATAATTTGAAAAATAAATTGTGAGTTTTTCCTTTTTTTTGGTTATTTAAATTATATATGACATCTCGTGTAATGTATATATTTTTTTTTTCTAAATTGTAGACCAGGATTGTACGAACACCCACGTTGGTGTTCCTCTTAAAGCTAAATATCAGATCGATGATTATAAGCAAAAATTGAGTACTCCAGCGTTCGTAGCTTTGCACCAGCTGGCTGAAAGGAAGCTAGCTGTCGGGGAAGTACTCATGATTGACATCAAAGAGGATGTTATGGGTTTCGGTTTCATTATTTATATGGATGGGGAATCACTGTGTCAGTTTCTCGACCTTGATGAGTTAGATGCTATGCACATTGGAATTTGGATTAAGTAAGTTTTTTAATTAAAACTAGGCATTTGGTTTTACGAATAGTGATGTTTATTTAAATCATCAATGAAAATAACATTTTTCGTTCCATTTGACGTAATAGGTACCTGTGTACACACATGGCTGAGAGGAACTATGTTTCTCATGACTACGGATTCGTGTCACCTGAATTGTTCTCTCATAAGTCCTTTGGATACACATACGAAGAGTACAACGAGAAAATTGCTGAACGGTTGATGATGCCCAAAAGCCTATGGTTTGCCCCATACAATGAGAATAAGTATGTATAGTAGTTTATTATAATATATCACGATTCTATTCATTTATTAACACACGCTTACATGCATGTATATGAACTAACAGTTCAATTTTCAATATTTCATAGCAAGCATTGGCTGCTAACGGTAATCAGTGTGAAAAAAGGCATAGTGTAATGGATTGACTCTTTCAGACATTCTCCCACTGATAAATTTGTAAAGATGATGACTGAGTAAGTTTACAACCTTACATTATAATGTCAATTGTTATTGTATAACCTTTGAAGACTAGGATCCTTTTAATGTCCCATCAGTATTACTGAGCCAAAAGCTAATTATAATTTCCTGTATATATTTATGAATTAGGGTGTTTCAAATAATGGGAGCATCAAGTCCAACTTTTGTCAGGATAAAAGTAAGTGTATTCTTAATAATTAGTCCTATCATTTAATTTATGTTTATGCGAGAAGTTGATCTAATTTAGCTTATTTGTATGTGATTAATAGTCTCCTATACAACAACCAGGCAACAACGACTGCGCCTTTTTCTGTTGTCGGTCCATGTGGGAGATTATCACCCGAAAGTATATCGACATACCCTCACCGGTTAGTGTGTTTTAATAACGATTTCAAACGTAACTTGAGTTTAATTCTGTGTAATATTTCACTTATTCTGTCTATTTTGATTAAGTATATTTTGATTTGTAGTTCCCACCTACAATCAACAACAAAGACCCAACCTATTCGAAGGAAGACGTCGACGACATGAGAAATAAGTGGGCCACTTATTTTCTTTCATTACCGGAGTGTCAATAGTTCGCTCATTATGAATGTGTGTATATATTCTGTTTATAATATGTTGATGCTGAGTTGAATATTTTGATGCTGGTTTTTTAGTTTTGGTCGCCCTGTTTATAATATTTTGATGCTGGGTTGAATTGATCAATCTGTGTAATATTTTGATGTTGCACAATTGAAATTTTTAAATCGCAAGAATCGCTTTGAAATGCTATTTTGCGGTAGCATTTCAAATGAACTCTCTGCAAAAATTAGCATTTCAAAGAAATTTCTTGGAACTGCTAAAACAATTTTTTTTTAAATATTTATAAATTCGATCACGGTTAAAAATAAAACCGTGGTCAATAAATCTATTGAAAATGGTCGCATTTAAATAGAAACCCGTTGACATATTCACCCAAAATATAACGGTTTAAAAATCACAAACCGTTGTCGAATTCATGACATTTAAAACGGTTTAGTAAGCATAAACCGTTGTCATAATTACTATTTTACAACGGTTGTGTTTCAGTAAAACCGTTGTCATAGGTTTCCGTAGAGCATTCAGACTAATACTACCACGGTTTCAATATTATAGACAACGGTTTTTGAACCGTTTTTAATATTGTATTACGGTTATTTGAACCCGTTATTTATATTTCATAACGGTTCCGCCTTTTAAACACCCGTGGTCACGAAATAACAACGGTCGATGTAATAACGGTTCCGTATTTTGTATTACAACGGTATATCATCTTATCTAACCGTTGTTGCACCGATTATTTGGCGTAGTGTGTCTGAGTTAGATTTTCATGAGTATAGATGATCTCGCATTGATTGTTGATTATAGTCAATTGTTGTAAACATGATTGGGAGATCATCTAGTATATTATATATATATATATATATATATATATATATATATATATATATATATATATATATATATATATATATATATATATATATATATATAGATTGAATCATGTGAGGCACCCTTCTTAGGGTGAGGCGGCTGGACCTATCTCAACCATTCAAATTAATTACAATCTAGGCATAAGATCGCGACACGTCAACTATGTAAAATAAACCCAAAACATTAAATTAAAGTTTCATTTCCTCGCACAACTTCTTCTCCCTCCTTTGCAACTTCTCTCTACTTATCGTCTTTCTCCGCCATTCTAGCTCCGATTTTCGCACAATTTTCAGGTATTTATCTCCGTTAATCACAATAAAGTATACTAATTTCTTTTAATGTTCATATTATTTTCCTGATTTTAATCATTGTTCTTAACGTTTTTGTGTAATTCCTCTTCCTTATGATTTCAATTATTATTATTTATTGAGAAATCTTGTATATTATATTAATTCGGATTGCATTTGTGAATTGTACTGCTCCATAAATTGCTTGAATGCATAAAGTTGACAGTAGAGTATTACATTTGCAGTTTTGATATCTGCATTTGATGTTAGAACCTGATCAGTAGTAATATGTCATGAGCAAGAGTTCATTTTTTGTTAATTAGTGCATGCCTATAGACTGCCTGTGCTTCTCCAAGTTGGTATATCATGTATTGTCAGTTGTTAAGATGTTGATATATGATAAATGGATGTGACTTTTGAGTGTTAATCTGTATACATCCGCTGGTTTTTTCTCGCGAGTGAATTCAATATTGAACTATTAATTTGCTTTTATCAATAGAACATCGTCTTTGTGCTAGTTTGGTGTGAGCTTGTGAGTTATTTTTCCTATAGTCTATGAGTTCTTAGAAAAGTTGTTGAACAGGTGCCATCACTCATGCTGCTATCACTCGTAAAAGACAGTGGTGGTTGACAATAGGTCAAAAGCGATTTTGCTGAGGATGATTCCGCTAATGAGAATGAGGATGACAATAGTGTTGAGGAGGATTCCGATGATAGTTAACACAGATGAGGTATGTGATAGTAGAATGTTAGTTTAATATCCAACATTTTACTTGGCATAGTCAAAGCTAAAGTTCGATTTATACATGAGAAGGCTTGAGGCTCTACTGTGATATGTAATGTGTAGTCCCAAATGGTAAACTAGAACAGTAGAACACCTCCACCTAATTTGATTCACGTACTTATCCTGAGAAATTCATTGCATACACATGGTGTTATTATCCTTACTAGTTATAGTGTCTAAGGTTCACAAAAAGCATGGTCAGATTCACAAAAACCAGATCCATGTTTCACAAAATCATGTCTAATGTTCACAAAATCAGATTGAGGTTTCACAAAATAAGGTACAGCTTCACAAAATTGGGTCTCATGTATGTGGATTTTGATAAAAGTCTGATGCATGCCAGTTGTTTGACGAAATGTTCATGTGAAGTAGAAGTTAGTTGATACAACCATTTGAGTATTCGTATTAAGATTGAGTATAATTAGATCTATTGTTCACAATGACGAAATATGTGTGTTTTAGTCGAGAAAACACCATCTATACTAAGCAATGATCTAAAGGTTCAAGTGGATCTACTGGACAAGGAAAGAGATTTTTACTTCGGAAAAGGTTCACAAAATTAGGTCTAGGATTCACAACATCATATCCAATGTTCACAAAATTAGGTCCTGGATTCAAGATTCACAAAATTAGATCAATGGTACACAAAATTAGATCAATGGTTCACACAATTAGGTTCAACTTCATTTCTGATTATTTTTGTGTCTTGTGTTATTGTAAATGTTTATAAAATTATGTTTTCACATGTACATCAAATCACTAGTGTGTTAGGTTTGCTATTTGTTAATACATAAATCATTCTTGACTTATATCATCTATTAGCTCAAAAGGTAGAGCATTGTGCTATAGCGCAAGATGTGAGTTCGAATCTCATATAGATGAACAATATAATTATAGGATTTTTATATACATTGTTAATGCCAATGCCAATGTAATTAAAACTTGCGTGTCTTCAATCGTCATCATCCTCACATGTACATCATTCTTTATTCTCTACTTCTTCCACTTCTTCCTCTTCTTCCAATGTATCCCCTGTGAAGAGTTAAAACCTTAAATTAGATACTTATTTGGAAAAATTATAATTTCTACGAATATACATAATTACTATTAAAAAGGGACATAAAGAATGAGATTGCTATGTGAAAATTCACGTAAAACAAGCTTTAGGATTCAAAAATTATAGTTTCACAAAGGTGGAAGAATTTGGGTTATTTGGGATCCTGAGTTGTTTGAGATGGATATCCTGGATGTAACTGTGCAGTGTATTCATTCTCTGGTAACTGATAAAGTTAGAAAAATGAAGTTCGGTTTCTTGTTGTTTATGGCCTGAATAAAGCGGTGGAGAGGAGCCTTTGTGGAGTAGTTTAAGACACTATTATTCTACTGTTAATGGTCCTTGGATTGTTGGGGAGACTTTAACACTTTGTCCTTCTTTGGGAATGAAAGAATTGGTGGTGCACCAATAACTAGTGCTGAGATGAGGCCATTGTCACAGGTGGTCCATGACTGTGAGTTGGCTGATCTGGGGGCTAGGGGAGCTTTCTTTACCTGGACGAATAAGCATGAGTCCGGGACTAAGATTTATAGCGAAATTGATAGAATGCTTGTTAATGATGATTGGATTATCAAGTTTCCTCACGAGTTATGTGCATTTTTTACCCGAGGGGATGTTTGATCACCGTCTGCTTTGTGGTAAAACTTGAGGAGGAGGTATCCGGGGAGGGCCCCTTTTAAGTATTTCAACATGTGGGCACTAGCTCCTGAATATGGCAGCATCATTCAAAATGGTTGGCAAAGGCAGGTTCATGGCACTCGCTATGTATCAAGTAGTGAAGAAGTTAAAGAACCTCGAAGTATGATTTAAAGCGAGTTGAATAAGTGCCGGTTTGCAGACATTGAGAACTTGACTAATGTTGCAGAGATTGCTTTAAAAGAGTTCCAGGAGATGTTGATTCATGACCCTTTGAATTCTGGGTTGTGTACTTCTGAGAGGGAGTGTGCCAAAGAATTAGAGGGTTTGATTAAGGCTAGAGATAGTTATCTGAGGCAAAAAGCTAAATGTGACTGGTTAAAGATGGGGGATGATAATACTGCTTTTTTTCATGCTTGTATTAGAAGGAGAAGAGCAGCTAATAGAGTATACCAGATAAGGGATGGGAATGATACTCTATGTTCCTCCCCTGATGAAATTCAGAGAGCTTTCCAAGAGTATTATACTTCTCTACTGGGCACTTCAACAAAGGTGCAGCAGATCAGTACGAAAATAGTTCAGTATGGAAGTTGTTTGTCTCAGGAGCAATGTGATAGTTTAGCTGTTCCTATTACTGATGATGAAATAAGAACAGCCATGTTTGATATCCCTGGGAACAAAGCCCCAGGCCCTGACGGATATAGCAGTCAATTCTTTAAGGATAACTGGACTATTGTAGGGCCTGATATTTGTACTGCAATTAAGGATGTTTTTCACTCTGGGCAGCTGCTGAAGCAATGTAATGCCACCATATTAACTTTGATTCCAAAGGTTGCAGTGCCTGAAACAGTGCATCAATTCAGGCCTATTGCCTGTTGCAACACTGTTTATAAATGTTTATCCAAGGTTCTGTGCAATAGAATGAGCCAGATATTACCTACACTTGTGAGCCCTTCACAGAGTGCATTTGTTAAAGGAAGAGACATAGTTGGCAATATCTTAATTTGCCAGGATATAATTAAACTGTACAAAAGGAAAGCTTGCTCTCCTAGAATCCTTTTGAAGCTTGACTTGCAAAAAGCATATGATTCTGTGGAGTGGAGTTTTGTGGATGCAATGACAAAGGCTCTGGGATTCCCTTCTAAATTTCAGAAGCTTCTAATGCAGTGTGTGACTACCCCAACTTATTCTCTGTCACTTAATGGTGAAACTTTTGGCTTCTTTAAGGGAAAGAGAGGCCTTAGACAAGGAGATCCTCTTTCTCCCCTTCTGTTTACTCTTTGTCTAGAGTACTTGAGTAGGATTTTAATGGTGGTACAGCAACATGAGCATTTTCACTACCACCCTTTGTGTAACAGGATACAGCTATCCCACTTATGTTTTGCTGATGATCTAATTTTGTTCTGCAAAGGGGACAAACAGTCTATCCAGCTGATCTTTCAAGCTTTTGATTATTTCTCTAAAGCTACTGGATTGAAGATGAATAGGAGCAAGTCTAGCTTTTATTGCAATGGCATGGATAGTCATCTGATTGCTGAGATTGAATCCATGTCTGGAATGAAAAGGGACACAGTACCTTTTAAGTATTTAGGGGTGTGTGTTTCACCAAAGAGACTTTCTGTTCTTGATTGCCAGTGCTTGGTGGATAAGGTTGTGGAGAGGGTGAGACGCTTGGGCACTAGGAAGCTGTCCTATGCAGGCAGGACTGTGCTCATTAAGGCAGTTCTAGCAACTCTTCATAATTATTGGGCACGAATTTTTATTCTGCCTAAGACAGTCATAAAGAGGATTGAAAGTATTTGTAGGAAGTTCTTATGGCATGGTAATGAGATGAAGGAAAGCCCTTCACTTGTTTCATGGGAGCACATATGCAGACCTGTGACACAGGGTGGTTTAGGATTCAAAGACTTGCATTGTTGGAACATTGCAGCCATAGGAAAATATGTTTGGTGGGTAGCTAATAAGGAGGATCACTTGTGGGTTCGTTGGGTCCATGCCATTTATATTAAGCAGCAGCAATGGAAGGATTATCAACCAGGATTGGGTAGTAGCTGGGCTTGGAGGAAGATCTGTCAAGTTAAGGACAGGCTCCAGCAATTGCTATTTTCTTCTGGTTCCTGTTATAGTATAAAAGACGGGTATAAATGGCTCAAGCCTGATGGGGAAAAGGTTTCTTGGTATCCTTGGGCACTCAATAAGTGGATTGTTCCCAAGCATGGTTTTTTGTGTTGGTTAGTGGCCCGTAGGAGACTCTTAACTCAGGATAGGTTGTATACTATGGGAGTGATCAACCAGAACTTGTGCTATTTTTGTGGTGTGCAGGAAGAGAGTCATCAGCATCTATTTTTTTGAGTGTAGCTATAGCTGGGCATGCATTCAAGCTGTAAGTGACTGGTGTAAGGTTGTTTTACCACAGATTGACTGCATCAAGTGGTGGGTTGAGTGGAGACAGTCATCTATGTGCAGGAAGAAAGTTGTGGGAGTTATATTAGCTTGCAGTATGTATGGCATCTGGTCTGCTCGTAATACTTGCAGGATTGAAGGGTACTTACATCGTCCAGAAAGACTTGGACAGCTTGTGAAGAAGGAGAGTATTAGTAGGTTGCGTAATGTTGAATTTAAATGTAATAGTAGTCGAGTTAAGAAATGGATTGATGATATCTTGCACTGATGTATGGTGCAGGATAGTTCAATCTTGGTGATGTAATTTGTACTTTGGTTCTTGGGCTATTAATGATACTACTTACATTTTCTCAAAAAAAAAGCTTTAGGATTCATAAAATAGGGCATAAGATTCACAAAATAAGAAAAGGAGGAAAATAGGTGATTTCGACCATTTATGACCAAGTTTCACAACATTGTCTTCCAACATTCACAATATAAGCTCTAAGATTCACAAAATAAGGTCTAGGATTCACAAAATAAGAAAAGGAGCAAAATCGGTGATTTCGACCATTTTATGACGCAATTTCACAATATTGCCTTTTAGTTTCACAAAACAAGCTCTAGGATTCACAAAATAAGGTATAAGATTCACAAAATAAGACAAGGAGAAAAATAGGTGATTTTGATCATTTATAACCAAGTTTCAAAATATTGTCTTCTAGTTTCACAAAACAAGCTTTAGGATTCACAAAATAGGGCATAAGATTCACAAAATAAGATAAGGAGGAAAACAAAATAGGTGATTTTGATCAATAGGATTGGTAACGTGATTTTAACCACTTATGATGACCAAGTTTCACAAAACAAGCTCTAAGATTCACTGAACAAGATCTGAGATTCACAAAACAAAGTCTGAGATTCACCGAATAAAGAAAAGAGCAAAATAGGTAATTTTAACCACTTATGATAATCAAGTTTCACAAAACAAGCCCTAAGATTCACTGAATAAGGTATAAAATTCACAAAATAAGGTCTGAGGTTCACAAAATAAGGTTTGAGATTCACCAAATAAGGAAAAGAGCAAAAAAGGTGATTTTAACAACTTATGATGACCAAGTTTCACAAAACAAGCTCTAAGATTCACTGAACAACGTCTGAGATTCACAAAACAAAGTTTGAGATTCACCGAATAAAGAAAAGAGAAAAATAGGTGATTTTAACCACTTATGATGATCAAGTTTCACAAAACAAGCCCTAAGATTCACTGAATAAGGTATGAGATTCGCAAAATAAGGTCTGAGATTCACCAAATAAGGAAAAGAGCAAAAAAGGTGATTTTAACCACTTATGATGACCAAATTTCACAAAACAAGCTCTCAGATTCACTGAACAGGGTCTGAAATTCACAAAATAAGGTTTGAGATTCACCAAATAAGGAAAAGAACAAAAAACGTGATTTTAACAACTTATGATGACCAAGTTTCACAAAACAAGCTCTCAGGTTCACTGAACAAGGTCTGAGATTCACAAAATAAGGTCTGAGATTCACCAAATAAGGAAAAAAGCTAAAAAGTAACAGCAAAAAATTCTACAAGACCCTGGCTGGCTAATACTCCGTCAACAGTAGTAGAATATGTTAAAAATCAACTTCTAACAACAAATTTTGAGATCATATAAAACCCGAAATAGTTAATTAATCCGGCAGGAACCTTATAACCCTTTAGCCTCCTATGATATGAACAATCAATCAGGTTCAGCAAGCATTCTTTTCCAACTTTAAAACATGAAACAATACGGAAGTTAGGTTCAACAAACCTTCACATCTCACTTCAAATGAAACAATGCGGAAATTCACAAGTTACCATTCAAAATGCAACAATACATGAATCAGAAAAAAATCAAGGCTACACTACTGCCACAAATGAGATACAAAATCGATCAAATGCTGACAAGTCACAAGTCAGGATACAAAGACATAACCAAGTATAAATAGAAGCGCAAAATCTTATTACAGAATACCAAGTGATCGTATCATCACTGTTACGTGCTGATATATGATCGTATGATGTACATATTTGAAGCTGTTTATTTTTTCCTATGCCCTGACCAGGTTCTGCATTACAAGCTGCACAACGAATCCTGGAGAAAACGGGTTTATGATGCTATGATGATGGCTTTAGACTGTATAAATCCAAGAGAGAATCAGTCCTGCCACAAGAATGCTTGATTAAATAAATCTAACTGACGAACATGGCTTTAGACTGTATATGATGCTATGATGATGCATCCAACATTTCCACCAGACGCATATAATGTCGAAAGTAAAAGGTCTTACAGTGTACAGGATGCTCGATGCTAAGCTTGCGTGCTTAATCAATTTTGTTGCTCACACGTCAATTAATCATTTTTTTCATTTAAACGCAAGTTAATTGATATTTCTAGAACACTTCTAAAGTCGGAAATAATTGCAGGAATAGAGGATCGTACACAACATATACCACTTGTATAGCTTTTATAGCTTCATCCATATGCGTTTTTGTAAGCCGATGACGCTACAAATTTTCACCAAATGAGATACATAATCAATCAAATGCAAAAACAATCATGAGTCACACTATATGAAACAAAAGTAAATCTAGGCGACAAAATTACGCCAAACGAAATACATAATGGATCAAAATGCAAAAAATTTCACAGGCTACAATACATTATACCAAGAAAAGAAAATTGAAATAAGCAAAAACAAATCAGTGATGCAATCAATCAAAACGCGGCAATTTTCGAGTCACAATAAGTAGCAAAAACAATCGAGGCTACCAAAATTTGAACGTTTTATTTTCAAAATCGCTCAATTTGATCAAATTCGAACCTTATATCATCACTTATTAGTTAATTAATAAAATTATATGAATATATTCAATTTTTCATCAAAATCATGAAATTACCTTCAAATTAATCGAATGAAGTCTTCTGAAATTGATCAAATTTCGATATTATTGATGTAGCTTGTTGATCGGCAAATCGCTGCAATTGTAATCTACGAAGAATGGCTGCAATTGATTAGTTTATGGAGCAGATTTGGGTATGATGGTTGCAATTTCATGAATCGATGTAGCTTGCTATGAAGAATAGCTTATCCATGAAAATTGATGCCAAATTTTCAGATTTATAAAATATTTGGGCCAAAATTTCAGCCCAATTTGAAGGACTCCGCGCCAACAATTGTTCTAAGTCTAATGAAG